>NC_061852.1:27952809-27955309 GCF_019202785.1 Penaeus chinensis | reverse complement strand
TTGATTGTTTATTTGATTGTTGGGATTGTTATTATTTATACATTTGATAAGTGGTCTTATTTGCCCTTACCTCATTTTCTTTACTTATATTTTATTTTACTTTCAGTGTGTGTGTGTATGTGTGTGTCTGTGTGTGTGTGTGTGTGTGTATGTATGTATGTGTGTGTGTGTGTGTGTGCGTGCGTGCGTGTGCGCTCGTTCTTTTTCGAAAACAGGAAAGAGCATACAGAGGGTGAACGGGTTTCCTGGAAGCGCTGGTCACAATGGCAAGTGAATGGAGAACGACTCCATGTAACAGGGGATGGCGGGGCAAGGGGACGGGATTTCATATTTTTTGGACCTGGGTAACATAATGACATGGCTGATGATAATATAAGTGAAGGTGATTATGAAGTGTATTTTATCATTATTTTATTGTCAAAGCGGATTATATTGGCATTAGCTATGAGTATGGTAATGATTATACTAACACCACTGATACTAATTTTGACGAATGTTGTCATTGATCTTATCGATAATGTTGTTCTTGATCGCATTGCCGCCGCTACAACTTCAGCCGTGATAATCGTACCAAAATGATGTATTGTGATATCAACTATTAAAAAAGGCGACAGATTGTGCGTGTAAAAGAGAGGCAGTCAGAAGCCGCGGCGAAAGTTCACGTCGGTCGGAGAATCTCAGCTGGAGAGAGAACAGAAACCGTGGGTCTGTTGGTTTCGTTGTGGTAGACCGTGCATTTGGCGGCGGGAAGCGCTTTGGCATCGGAAGGCTTTTTTACTTGTTAGGACGGGAATTTGTTTTTGTTTGTTTGCTTGTTCGTGTTGCTTCTTTTTTTCCACCGCCATCATTTCCAAGACCACCGTCATTATTCGTCATCGCCATTCAACGTCGTTTATCACCACCATCACCATCATCACCATCACCATCATCACCATCACCATCATCACCGACATCATTCTGTACATCACGTCCATTGCCACAATTACCATGCTCGTCATCATCAATAATGCTATTAGTATCTGCCAGTTTATTATTGCATTGCAGAAAGAACAGCAAAAACAGCCAGCCATTGTTTGGTCTTTCCATGCAGTGTGTGAGCTGATTAACGTTGGGAATTACAGGACTTTTTAGTCGGGTCTTTTTTACGAGAGCGGGGAGGGGGGGAGGGGGGGGAGGGGTATGGGGTATTATTCATGGACTGTCATAAAGTTTCTGATAGTTTTGGGAGCTTTTTTTTCTATAGAGCTTTGTTTGCGAAGTCTTTTTTTTCCGGCGAGGATGAAACATTAAAATTATAGTTCGTAGGAAGAGTTGGCGATTAGCAATGGTTTTATCCGTGTGCATTTGTTTTCTTTTGATCAATTAGAAAAACAAGTACTCGAGATCACGGTTATCTAGAAGACCCGATCAAAGTGTTCCGAACTGGGAAAGTAATCACATGAGTTAGAATTATTAATGTCTTTACGGAGATATGGTACAGACAGATGTATTGGTTGAAATGGCCGTTCATTGAGGTGTAAACACTCTAATCAGAACTTAAAAGTGTGTATCGTGAAATGAAATACATTGGTTAGACTTTTCGATACATGTCAAGAGAAAAATAAAAAAGCATATTGGCTAGAATTTCCGTTTTCAATATTTGCGAAAGCGTTGTTATTTCAAGTTCCCCCTGGTCAGAAGAGGAGAGGCATTGTGTCCACGTTATTACTCTGACCTCGCGTTATTACCGGGCGTCAGGTTGTTGTGTTTTCAGTCCAGACTTTATATATAAAGCGTGAAGTTGGTTTTCATTTCCGTTCGTTTAGCGTGTGGCGTCGCTTTTATTGGGATTCTCTTCATATTCTTTCGTTTTGTTCTGTTGTCGTCGTGAGGCTGCGTCTCTTACTGAACAGGCACTTCTCCAGTTTTGTGAACGAACAGGGAGCAATACATATGTGTGTGTGTGTGTATTATATATATACATATACGTATGCATATACATTAACATACATACATATGTATACACATACATACATGCATACGTACACATACACATACACATACACATACACATACACATACACATACACATACACATACACATACACATACACATACACATACACACATACATATATATATATACATATTATATATATATATATATATATATATATATGTAGTACCTATAAAATGGCCGCCCAGGACTTTCTGCTGTTATCCTCGGCCATCAGCAAACTGCCCTGACTTCCGAGCGCAGTTTGAACTTCCACGATGAAGTTTCGCCAGATCCTGCACATATCCAGAGGAAGGGGGAGGGGGAAGGGGATGCCAGGGCTAGGGGCTGGGGGTCGGGGACTGAGGGGGGTCGGGGCGTCAGGGCCAAGCTGGCGTCTTACTACTTCCCCGCCGTCTCCTATCTGCCTGGCGGCGGTAGTAGTTCTGGCGGTTTAGTGTTTGCCGGAGCATTCAGGATGTTGATGTTGCCTTGTACTGGTTTTACGTTTTGGTTCCTTTTGTT
>NC_061852.1:27942809-27950309 GCF_019202785.1 Penaeus chinensis | reverse complement strand
ACACATTTACATGTATACTAAATAGTTGTTTATGTTTCTAGGTATGTTTTCGTATTCGTATTTTTATATCCATTTGCTTATGTACGTATTCTGCATCCAATAGATTTCATATTTCTTTTCCTTCAATTTCTTACTTCTCCTCTCGTTCTCTCTGCCATATAACCAAAGCACTGACAGGTTACGCAAATTTACGTCTTTTTCTTAATCTCGTTTGATCGAACTGGCTCCAGCGCCTGCGATAGTGTGGCCGGGAGCCAGAGGGCGAGCGAATATGTGCCAGGAGATCTTTTTTTTTTTGTATTCCTTGTTTTATTTTTGCCTTTCGTGTTCCTGCTTAAACGATGACGGAGAAAAAAAAATCGTGCAAACTGTCAGTGGCGGACGTGGCAGCGTGAGTGCCAGGTGTCAGATAGGACAGCGGTAGCAGATAAGACGCTCGTGGCCTGTCTTGTGTGAGTGACGTCGGGTCTTCAGCCTTGAGGGTGTCTATTTATACGCCCTCCCCCGTGTCCAGGACAGACGACGGTCCGTGCTGCCGCGCCCGACAAGCGATGGCTGTACACTTCGACCTTATTTCAGTCGCCTGCTCTCTCATTCACCCGTCTGCCCACCAACACGCCCTTTTGGTGCCGATGTGTTTTTTTGTTTCGTTTTTCTTATTGGCCCCTCTCTACAGTTCGTGTTGGCTTGTATAAATTCTTTGTGTTGGGGTCATATCTATATCCATGCTCACTTTTTGCAGATAGCCTCGCCATCACAGTATATCTGTTCCTCTACGAGGTCCCTCTTCCCACTCCATTATCCTTGTCATCACACCACCTATCTGCTCACTCCGTATCCCCTCCTCTTTCCTTTGTCTGCGCCCGCACTCTCCCTCCATACACAAGCACGCCCCTTACACTTCTGCCACAATTAATCTCCCTCTCACTACGCACAGTTGAACCTTGCTCGCCTCTCAGCATCAACTCACGTTCATGGCGTGGGCAGGTCGCAGCTGCGGCTTGTGACGCCATCAGGCCCTCGTATGGCTCCTCGCTGAAAATTGACTGTGGGGGTCATGGGCGAACCGAATTTGCCGGATGAAAATGTCAGGTGGGATGAAATGGGCGGGCCGTGTGATTTATATACGAATGTTCGAAGGCGACCGGTTGGAGGGACGTGGTGGATGCATATCGGATTCACAATCGATCTGAGATTTCAAGGCTTAGACTGGGGCTGGTTTGAGGTCGATAGGACTTACTGCAGGTGTGGTAGATAAAGCGAATCTGGTTCATGAACCACCTCTGCACATGAAGTTGTTTACCAAATAAGTTATGATTTACATTCATATTTGATAGAGATCAGGTAAAAGCACCAAGGTGGAGAATGTAAATAACAATTTTGTAATATGTACTGCGTTTACAGAGAATGTTGTCCAGTGACATCCCCACACCAGCTGCCTCCCACTTTTCCTCTCATTCTCCCTTCCTTCCTCTCTTCCTTTCTTTCCATCCTTTACCACCTTCTCTCATAACTGCCCCCTCCCCTCTTTCCTCTCCCGCACGCCCTCTCAACCTCCCCCCTTCTGAACCTCCTTTTACTCGGGTTATCGTTATCGTTGCATCCTTGTGTCGCCTACGGATGCTTTAAAAGGCTCAGAGAGTGGGGAGGTTAATTGTTCCTGACAAACGTCGAGGGAGGGTGAAGCCAAGCCAAAAGAAAGCTGAGGAGGAGGCTAGATGGAATTGGAAGTTGTAAGGAAGGACCAAACAGAAGGAAAAGAAAGCAGGGCAAATATAAAGAGGATTATTTTAGGAAAGTCCACGGTAAAGTGAAGGATGCAGGGAGACTTGGGGCAGACTGAGGCAAATAAAGAGAGGGACTTGGGGACAAAGGACCGGCGAGAGCGAGAGCTTGTAAGGGCAGATGGTGCTTTGGGAATTGTACACCCTGTCAAAGAATGCCAGAGAATTGTCATGGAAAGAGAAGGAGAGGCAGAGGTGGAGGTGGAGAGCCGGAGAACGGACGGCGCAGTAAGAGAGCAAGTAGCAGGAGGTGAAGGTCGACTAAGTAGAGGAAGCGACTCTTGAAATTATCTTGCAAGCGGAATGAGGCTGCTTCAGCTGGTTTTTCCGGACGGTAAACGTGGTTCTTCGTGAGAGAAAATTAGTGCCCTGAAATAACAAGTGGTAAATTTCAGAGAAAGGCTTGATAGTTTATGTGAAGATAAGCAAGAGATAAGTATAATTTGCTCCCTTTGTTATCAATGACAATTCTAATTTTAAAGAACTTCCTTATGGCATTGCCATTTCCTTTCATCGAACTTCTGAGTCACACATAAGGTTTTTGAAGGAAGGACACAAACTATTGAAATGAGGGTCCAGGGTAGGTTGACCCAGATTATAAATTCCTTTCCGGACTTGGTTTTTCATCAACCACTAACGTTGCTTTGACGTGTGCATGCAATGTTCCTCCCTTTCATACCAGACCTAAACATGCATTTGAGTTAGGGCTGGGAGAAAAAAAAGAGAAAAATGCAGGGCAAGTATCCGGGGCACAGATCCATAACCGATACATCAGCTCCTGGCACGGCACTACGTCTATCTTGGTACAGATGTCAAGGCTGGCGGGCGTCGTTTAGCTGTCATGGCGAGGAGACCTGTCAGCCGCGCATTATAGGCCAAAAGACTCGCGGAATGCGGGGGTCTGCCTGCCCAACCCAGGTGGCCAGGAGCGTGTGGCGAGGGCGGGACAATACGCCACACGGGAACGGCATTATGGGAAGCCCTTCGCTGATAGTGCTAACCCTAAGCGCCCCTTCATTGGCCTTCTATTTTCCTTTCCTCCGTATCTCCCTCTCCCCTCTTTCGCTTCATTACCGCCTTTTCCCTACACCTCCCTTCCCCTCCCACCTCCTCCATATCCGTCTCTCACCCCCGTCCCCTGACCATATCATCCGCATCTAGGCTGTCGACGTGTCTTGACCACGCGCGCCTCTCTTTCCCCTTTTTCCTTATTGACACTCGCCTTTTACTCCCTCTTTCGTTTTCTTCTTTTCTCTCTCCTCTCTTCTCTCTCCTTTTTAGAGTCCACTCGCAGTCCTCTTCGCGCCCCTCTCCTACCCAGTCGCCTTCACGTTAACAAGTAGGTTCCCCTTGCAACGGCCATGATCCCCTGCGAGGCTGAAATGAATTTTTTAATCTTAATTCATACTCCGTGTTGTTGCTATCATGATTATTAAAGTTGCACACGCTGTTGCTTATATTAGGATTGTTATTATTATTATTATCATTATTGTTATTGTTATTGTTATTATTATTATTATTGTTATTGTTATTATTATTATTATTATTTTAGTATTAATATTACAATTGTTGTTGTTTTTGTTTTTGTTGTCGTTGTTGTTATTGTTTTTGTTGTTGTTATCATCATCATCATCATCATCATCATCATCATCATCATCACTATTACTATCATTTCTATTGACATTATAACTACTATATACTTCTGTTATTGTACCATTGTTATTAATAGTATAATATTGTTCGTATTTAAAAAAAAAAAGTAATTTCGCTTAGCCCAGTTTCGCTACGTCATGCTGGAGCTCCATGAAGCACTCCTCTGCCTCACGATCTTGCTGATGAGCATTGTATCTCCTTCCCTCCTCTCTCCCTCCCTCCCTTGCCTCAGATAGGCCGTCCATCATGCTGATTAACCGTGAGTTACTCTGGCATTTTATATTGGGCTCGGTCCATTTGGCTCATTCCCT
Organism: Penaeus chinensis; assembly: GCF_019202785.1. Classification (NCBI taxonomy): domain Eukaryota; kingdom Metazoa; phylum Arthropoda; class Malacostraca; order Decapoda; family Penaeidae; genus Penaeus; species Penaeus chinensis. The sequence continues at coordinate 27,946,561 of NC_061852.1, read as the reverse complement.
GTGTGTGTGTTGGGGGGGGGGGGGTGTACAATTGCAGTTGCAGTTTGGCCCTTTCGTTCGAGTCGCTTCGATTGGCCCGGAGGATTCGCTGTCTGTGTGTTTTTCAGACATATTGATTCAGGCGTCGAGCGTTTCTTTTACAGGTTCATGTTGGGCGAAGATGCTTATGCCGTGGTGCACATTCAAGGCTGATTATAACCCGGTACATGTTGAGGCTCATATCCTGGGTCGTCCCCTCTGTTGTTCTAGTCATGCAGTGTTATCGTTCTTCTCTTTCTTCGTCGCCTGCTCTTTATCTTTCCCGTGCTGCGCCATTCTGTTTTGAGCTCCTTCCTCTCTTTATCTTTACCGTATCCTTTCTTTATATTTCTTCCTCCTCTTCTTTCCCTTTGCCTTTTCTTCCTTTTCCTCCACTCCTTCCTGTCTTCACGCCTTTCCCTAAATCCCTTCCACTTTCCCTATCCCAACCCTCTTCCTACTCCCCTTTCCTTCTTCCCACTCCTTCTTCTTCCTCTTTCCTCCTTCCCTCTCCCTCTTCCACCTTCTCCCTCTTCCACCTTCTCCCTCTTTCTCATTTCCCCGCACCCTTCCTTCTCGTTCTACGCCCCCCTCTGCCCGAGTCCGTCTCCCTCCCTACATCCCCCTTCCGACCTCATGTGATCGATAATTGCGACCTCCACCCATCTTGATTACCCATTACGCAAGGCTTCGGCTACGCGGCTGATCACCTGAAATGCAAGGGGCACTGGGGAAGGGAAAGGGGAAAGGGGAAAGGGGTAAAAAAGGGAAGGAAAAGGGGAAGTGGAAAGGAGGAAAGAAGGGAAGGGAAAAGAGAAAGATGAAGGGAGGACGGGAAAGGGTGGAAGAGTAAGGGGAGAAAGAGAGGGGAAAAGGTAAGGAAGGGTGAGAGGGGAAGGGTGGAAGAGGAAGGGGTAAAGAGGGGAGGCATGTGTGAGGGAGGAAAGGGTGGAAGGGGAAGGGATGGCGGAATGAGAGGAAGACGAAGGGAGAGAGGGAAAGGGTGGAAGAGGAAGAGAGGGATAGAAGAGGAGGAAGAGAAGAAGGGAAAGAGTGAAAGGGGAAGGGAAGGGTGGAAAAGATAGAAGAGGAAGGAAGGGAGGAAATGAACGAAGCAGGGATTGAGGGAAAAAGAGAAAGAAGACTATAGGGAGGAAAGGAGAGGAAGAGGCAGGGAAGGAGGGAAAGAGAGGAAGAGGAAATGAGAGAGTTAAAGGGTGGAATGGAAAAATAGAGAGATAGGGAAAGAGAAGAAAAATGGGGGGTAAAGTTATGGAAAATGGGGGTGAGAAAGAATAAGGAAGGAGGGAGGGAAGGCAGGAAGAGGAAAGGGAAGAGGAAGGGAGGAAGGGGAAGGAATGAAGGAAGGGATGAAGGAAGGAAGGAATGAAGGAAGGCAAGGAATGGACAAAAAGAAAGGAAATGGAGAGATTGAGAGGGAAAGAGAAAACCTGATTCTTTCAGAAGGAAGAAGAAAGGACTAGAAAGGAGAATCAGAGAGAGTTAAGTTGAAGAATAACGAAAATGGAAGAGAGGTAAGTCAGACAGGTAAAGGAAGGACAGACAGCCTTCCTCTCTCTTTTCTTTAACCGTATCCTTTCTTTATATTTCTTCCTCCTCTTCTTTCCCTTTGCCTTTTCTTCCTTTTCCTCCACTCCTTCCTGTCTGTCACGCCTTTCCACCCTAAATCCCTTCCACTTTCCCTATCCCAACCCTCTTCCAACTCCCCCTCTCTCCTCTCCTCTCTCTCTCACTCCTCTCTCTCTCTCTTCCCTCTCTCCTCTCCTCTCTCTCCCTCTCTCCCTCTCTCTCTCTCCCCCCCCCCCTCCTCTCTCTCTCTCCCTCCCTCCCTCCCTCCTCCCTCCCTCTCCCCCCCTCTCTCCTCTCTCTCTCATCCCTCTCTCCCCTCTCTTCCCTCTCTCCTCTCCTCTCTCTCTATCTCTATCTCTATCTCTATCTCTATCTCTATCTCTATCTCTATCTCTATCTCTATCTCTATCTCTATCTCTATCTCTATCTCTATCTCTATCTCTATCTCTATCTCTATCTCTATCTCTATCTCTATCTCTATCTCTATCTCTATCTCTATCTCTATCTCTATCTCTATCTCTATCTCTATCTCTATCTCTATCTCTATCTCTATCTCTATCTCTATCTCTATCTCTATCTCTATCTCTATCTCTATCTCTATCTCTATCTCTATCTCTCTCTCTCTCATCACTCTCTCTCTCTCATCACTCTCTCTCTCTCATCATCTCTCTCTCTCATCACTCTCTCTCTCTCTCCCATCTCTCTCTCTCTCCCTCTCATCCCTCTCTCCCCTCTCTTCCCTCTCTCCTCTCTCTTTCGCTCTCTCTTTCGCTCTCTCTTTCGCTCTCTCTCTCTCTCTTTCTTTCTTTCTTTCTTTCTTTCTTTCTTTCTTTCTTTCTTTCTTTCTTTCTTTCTTTCTTTCTTTCTTTCTTTCTTTCTTTCTTTCTTTCTTTCTTTCTTTCTTTCTTTCTTTCTTTCTTTCTTTCTTTCTTTCTTTCTTTCTTTCTTTCTTTCTTTCTTTCTTTCTTTCTTTCTTTCTTTCTTTCTTTCTTTCTTTCTTTCTTTCTTTCTTTCTTTCTTTCTTTCTTTCTTTCTTTCTTTCTTTCTTTCTTTCTTTCTTTCTTTCTTTCTTTCTTTCTTTCTTTCTTTCTTTCTTTCTTTCTTTCTTCTCCCTTTTATTCTTTGTTTCAGTTCTCCCATTTGGACCTGATTTTCAGAGGCCTGTTGCTGTGGGTGTGCGCCGTGGCCCTTTTGCTGAGCAAGGGACACCCCTTCACGTCGAATGTGTTCACTTTCGATTAACGTTGATGGCTCAGCTTCGGGAATAATTACAACTTTTAAGTGAATCAGCTCTCAGAAATGAGTTCATCAGGCAACACGGGTCTCTGAAGTGGCTGTACTTGGGATAGGGTATTCATTTTACGGTTTCGTTTGAGGATTCGTTTAAACCCTTTTTAGGAAATACGTTCATGACTGACTTCAGAGGGTTTAAGCATCTTTATATGGCGTTAAATAGCCTTTCAGATGCTGATAAACTATCTTTTCAAGAGTAAGCTGTATCTGACCTCGATTCTTTGAGTTTATTGATTTTTTGTCTCTACGTACTTGTTTTGGCAATTTTGAGCCGGGGAATAGGATGAAGAATTTGAACACGTAAGAGGTTTTGGATCGGAGTTATGGCATGGCCTGAGATTACTTTAGGGGCAATATGGCATGAGCGCATGTGAGTATGTGTCTTTCTGTGTTACTGAGAGCACCGCCTTGACAAGATCAATATGCAAACTGCACCAGCTCGTGCAGTGGTTAGCGTGCACGCGTCCACCCATTAGACTCACGCTTTCTTATTATCAAACATGACAGAACTTTACCTCAGAGCTCCAATAACCCGCTCCGACTCTCCACTACGTGAATCACCGGGATCCATTTCGTGTGTTATTGGCACTTGATGGCGGAGGCTTTATGTTGTGTCCGCTTTCCGTGTCATCGGAAATGTTTCATCGCGTGCGACTCATTCGAAATTGCAGAAGGCGAGGGCGAAGTAAACCGGAGACGCGGGCGAGCTGAGCCAAGACGAGAGCAGCGCCGTGTTCCGGGCTGGTAAGTGGGCGTCCTTCCGATGGCGTTGAGGCTCCGGTTTAACTAGAGGGATTAGAGGGCATCGTGTCTGGCGAGAGGGACGTCGACAGCCGACACCGAACGTGGAT
>NC_061852.1:27930309-27937809 GCF_019202785.1 Penaeus chinensis | reverse complement strand
CGCTGCTAGAAAAGAGTCAAGACGACGAAGAAGGGCAAGGGAAGTAAACTGTCGAAAAAGAAGAAAAGGGGAGTGAGAGAGAAAAGGCGGGGAGGGGAGGTCGGAAGAGAAAAGAGAGGGAAAAGACGATTAATGGGAGGAAGGACTAGTGAATGAATGTTGTAATGGACTAAGAGACAGATAGATAGGCTCATATTTACAAGTATAACGATGTACGCGCTAGATAAGTCTATATTTACAAGTAAAAGCAGTATACGCAAGGCCGTAAAAGCTTCTTTACGCTGCATCAACCAACTTTGTAAAGCTCTTAACCTCTTATGATTTTGGAAGAGCTGAAGCTTTGAACATCACTGAAGTTTGCCGAAACGCATGCAGTGGAAATCCGAAACATTGAAAATGAAATAGCAGGGCTTTTAATAACAGAATCACTTTTGACATGCTTCAGAAGACATGAAATATTATCCGGATTTCCTTATGTGATATGTTTATTAATGCAACACATATTGCAGCAGCACAAAGCCCCATGACCAGCTGCCGCAGCAGTTCATGGTGATCTTTGAGGCAGGGTGAAGGGACAAAGAGAGAAAACCAAGGCCCCGAATTTGATAAATGTTAACCCATAAAATATTGTTCATGTTGTATACGATCCACCGTGCGGTCAGCATAATTGCATCATGGTCATGGAACAGACGACCCTTACGCCGGTGCAAGCATTTCATGATGATTCGTGGGTGGGCGGGTGAGGAGCCGCTTCCCCATCCTCCGGGGCTGAGTGCAGCCTTATTCGTGTCACTGGGCCAGCAGGTTCGCGGCCTCTTTAATATTACGTCGAGGCAGCTTAACATTATCATGATGCGTCAAGGCGACCGGTGGGCGTGGCTGCCATGTTCATTGATTGTGGAGGTGGGTGTGGTACGGCTGTGGGCGTGCCACCAGTGTGATGCGGAGTGGGCGTGGCTTGGCCTTTGGTAGTTTTAGTGTAGTGCTGGTTTAGTAGTGTGTTGCTTTAGTCACTTTCGTAGCCTGAATGTGCATCAGGTTACAGTTTTTTGTTTTGGTTGTTTAATCACGTAGTTCATGCTGTTTGGAGTATAATAGATATGTTGATGTGATTCTTTCGGCGACAGTATGCCAACAATGCTTGCAGTGATGATGTAGAAATGAAACTGATAGTAATGGTAACGTGAGCAATATCGCGCATGGTATGGATGACAATTATTTTGATGGCGGCGTGAGAATGGTGTCGTTGCAGTTGGGTGTTGTTATTTCTGGTTGAATTAGTAATGGACTTTGGTCTTGGTATGTGTAATTTGAGTGATGCAATGTCGCTTCTTTGGTATTTGTGTCGTGGGAGACTTTGGGAAGACTGCCTAAATGATGCTTGATTTTATATACTCTTGTATGGGAAGGTATTTATACTGTCAGCTGTTCCTCGCAAAGAATATCTCCGAACTATATATTTTTGTCTCTTTTCTAGAAACGATAAAAAAGCCGGCAGGTCTGGTGGCCAAGAAATTCAGCAGGTCTTTTCACGCACAATAGACAATTATGATTGGCCGCCGTCCTATATATATTTTTCCTGTTCTGTTTTTTTCCGTTGCTGAGTGCCACTGGAGGGCAACGCGACTGCAATCATATCACTATATTTATTCTTCAATTTTTAATGTATTTTGAGTTTTATTTTTTTAAGTCTAGCTCTGTGAGCTCCACTAAAATGTTTGTTACAATTTTTGTTGATGCACTGCTATACTCAGTTTTGTCTCTATGGAATCGAGATAAAGATAAAAAAGAGATAAAAAAAAAAACTATCCTGCCGAGAGACGCAGTGAAACAAAGTAGGCGTACGGTGACTAGAATGAGGCACGGGAGCTGCTAAAAGACACAAAGCAAATATAAATGCCAGTGTCATCAGTCACGTTAATCGGGCGTAACGAGCACAATTCTAGTGCAATGAATTCCGCCGCTCTGTGTGATTGGCTGTGCCACGTGCCACTTACAAGGCGGGAGATTTCGCTCGCGTTTCAGACGCAGGGGAGCGCAGATAATGGGATAAGGCAGGCTTCGTTTTAGCCCAGGGAGGCTGAGGCGGTCCGGGCTTTTATTTTATTCGTATTTTTATACGTGTAATGCCAGTGTCCATTTATGTATACATCTAAGTTTTTTGTTTTATTTTAAGCAGTGAAGCACTCTTGGAAATTCTCTTTCTCGTGACAGTTTCCTTCGCCGTTACAGTTTGATTTAATGATGATAGAAGAGAGGGAAAAACGTTTAGCGCCTGCCATCCACTGCCCTCCCCCTAGGGCCTCGTCCCTCCCTGTCCTCCTGAGCTAACTTTAGACTCGCCTTAATGTTGCGTGACCACCATGGTAACTCCTCTAGCTCTTACATCTCTTATTCCATTCTTTTCTCTCCCTCCCCTTCTCCTGCCTCCCTTCATTCCCACCTTCCTCTTCCCGCCTCACCTTCTTCCCTCCTATTCGCCCTTCTTCTCGTTCCCTTCCTTCCTCATCCACTCCTGTCTCCTCCATTTCTCTTCCTCCTCGTTCTTCCTCTCCTCCTCCTCCTCCTCCTCCTCCTCCTCCTCCTCCTCCTCCTCCTCCTCCTCCTCCTCCTCCTCCTCCTCCTCCTCCTCCTCCTCTTCCCCCCCTACCGCCTGCTTGACTCCGGCTTGCCATCCTGTAGAATGAGCGTAATTTAAAGAGTTTTGTAACCTTTTGTTGCGAGCAGGCAAGTGCGGGCCCGCGCGCACTCTCGTGAAGAGGCGTGCGAGGGGAAGTGTCGGGGCGGAGGAGGAGGAAGAGGAGGAGGAGGAGGAGGAGGAGGAGGAGGAAGAGGAAGAGGAAGAGGAAGAGGAAGAGGAGGAGGAGGAAGAGGAAGAGGAAGAGGAAGAGGAAGAGGAAGAGGAAGAGGAAGAGGAAGAGGAAGAGGAGGAGGAGGAGGAGGAGGAGGAGGAGGAGGAAGAGGAAGAGGAAGAGGAAGAGGAAGAGGAAGAGGAAGAGGAAGAGGAAGAGGAGGAGGAGGAGGAGAAGGAGGAGGAGGAGGAGGAGGAGGAGGAGGAGGAGGAGGAGGAGGAGGAGGAGAAGGAGAAGGAGAAGGAGAAGGAGGAGGAAGAGGAAGAGGAAGAGGAAGAGGAAGAGGAAGAGGAAGAGGAAGAGGAAGAGGAAGAGGAAGAGGAAGAGGAAGAGGAAGAGGAAGAGGAGGAAGAGGAGGAGGAGGAGGAGGCGGAGGAGGCGGAGGCGGCGGACGACGACGACGACGACGACGACGACGACGACGACGACGACGACGACGACGACGACGACGAGGGCAAGGAGGACGAGGAGCTAGGGCAAGGTCTGGGACTATAACTAGGGATAAGCTTAGGGCTAGGGCTAGGAAAGGAACTAGGACTAGGATTAGGGAGGAGGAGGAAGGAAAAACAAAAACAAAAGGAGGAGGAGGAGCTGCCTGCGGGCTCTGCTCTCCGACGACTTGTTTCCTGCACGGTTTTCGACGCCGGCGTATTTTTTCGCCTTTTTCGTTCTTTTAATAGCACTTTTCTTGGGTCGTGTGGGATTCTGTCTCTCTTTTTCTTTTCATACTAGTTTTTTTCACCTCTTGGGTTTTTTATGTCTTTATTCGGACTAATGTTTTTTTTCTTCCAGTTTATTACTCTAGTCGTCATTCATCGGGATCTTGTAGACCCCCCTCCCCCCCATCTCCCTCTCTCTCTCTCTCTCTCTCTCTCTCTCTCTCTCTCTCTCTCTCTCTCTCTCTCTCTCTCTCTCTCTCTGTATATATATATAAACTCATTCATTCCACTGTATGTATGTTTGCGCGAATCGCAAAGTCCCGCGGAATCTGTCCCCCGCCGGGCCTCCTCCCCGCGCGCCGCTCGCAGCTGCCTCCGTCGCCCAGTGAGTGCGGCTTTCGCGCTCCACTGACGTCACTGGGATTGCTTGAAGATGATTGATGTGCCTGTTTACGTATGCAGGAATCACCTGCTGCTTGCTGGATCTGGGAGATTTCATTTTTGCTTTGTATTTTATTCTTGCCTGAGGTATTCACTGCGATCGCTCTTATTTTGATTATAATTTGTGTTGTTTGCTTGAGGGTGTGTGTGACACGTAGTGCGGCTGGTTTAGGTTATCTTCAGGGACGGTGTCCTCAGTTTCTGGCTTTGCGTCGTAGATGCTTCTTGTAAAAAAATAACGTGTTGTAGGTGTTATTATTGGCCTTATAATGCTCATTATATTTACTGTTGTTATCGTTTCTTTCGCAATTCTTGTGATTTGCCTTTCCTTTTTCATATTATTATTGGTGGTGGTAGGGATAGCAGCAATAGCAGTAGCAGTTGTTTTAGTATCTAGTAATATAGTAGGAGTATCAGCTGTGATAGCAACAGTAATGTTGTGCAGTTGCCAGGAAGTTAAACATAGTGATCATGCTAGTGATATAATCTACATATCATTAGTTGTACGATGATATGCTTATTGGTAATATTACCATAGTAATTGCAGTGCCATTGATGATCGACAGTAGGGAGGAATGTATAGTATTCACATATTATAACAGATCATGTTAGCGACTTTTGTTTTTAATTAATTCATCAGTCTAACTCAACACGTGCTTTACACCTTTCCAGCGCAGGGCATTTCCAGAGCGAAGGCAGTGGTTTCGATTAGACTGCTAGACGCCACATAAGGCAGCGTATTATTCACCCAAAGGAATATGCACTCAAGATACGTGGTAGAGATATTCAGAGATTTCTGCATTACAGTACAGAAATTCTGCACTGTAGTGATAAGCATCGGCGCGTATGTTGCACAAGATTCTTCATTCTGTGTCTGAATACGTTCTGTGTTTTGGGTACGTTGTTTTGGATCCGCCGCACAGTTAGAAGTAAAGGTATTTGTGACAGAAGAGCAGCGCAAGTATTAAAAGTGATTAACAGCTGCAAAACTACAAGTATTAGCTATATTGATAGTAATAATGATAGTAATAATAATAATAATGGTAGTACTATTGAAAGAAAGAAAAAAAATAGTTTTACCCTCATCTACTTCCAGATGTGGAAAATTGGCTACGTTGCATAAAATACGAAATCGGTTATAGTTCGGCAGCGGTCATCAAAAGTCGTTTCCACTCGGGCTCGCGAGGAGTGTAGAGCTGGCACTACGTGCTGGATGAATTCAAAACTACGGCAGAATTTCTGTTCCTTCTTTTTTACATTTTGTAGGTAAAATGGGAATTCGTTGACAAGATGGACTGCAGTCGATGTTGAATTTTTGCCTCACATTTTCTTTTATATCGAAGTAACGTGATGTAGATTTGATTTCTTCTTTTCTCTCTCTTTTATTAAGCGAGCGAAGGAGATAATTCAAGGAAGGATTCAGCAAGGCAAACGTGACTTTCCAGTGGCGCGTGCCTCCTCCCCCTAATTAGGAATGTGAATAACAGGTTTATCATTCCTAGCGTGGTATGAAAGGAGGTGAGGGAACGGAACACGCGAAAAGTTTTCTGGTTGTGATGGGGGCTGCGTCGTCTGTTTGTGCCAGACCAGTTTTTATTGCATATGCTATGTGTGGATGTCATTTGCTATTCATAATGTGGAAGTATGTGGTTATTTATTTGCCATCAACTGTATGTGTTGTATGGAGCGTTAGGGCCCAAAGCGACCTTAGACACTATGGTTCCACGGCATGGGAGAGCCATGGGTGTGAGGCGAACTAAACATCGTAAATCTATCACCGCTCCTTTCCCCTCCTCTGTGCCTCCCCCCCACCTCCCTTCCTCTTCACCACTCTCTCTCACTCCTCTCCCCATTTCACTCTCTTCCTCTTCTCATCTCACTCCTCTCTTCTCTCCTCTCTCTCCTCTCTCTCCTCTCCTCTCCTCTCCTCTCCTCTCCTCTCCTCTCCTCTCCTCTCCTCTCCTCTCCACCCTAATCTCCCTCTTTGTCTGTCTGATTAATGTGATCATGTGTGTATGTTTTTTTTTTTTTTTATCTACTAAGCTTCGTGTTTGTAAATGGTCGTGTGCGCGTCTCCGTTTGTGTCTGAAAGTCTATATATACATAGTTGGTATTTAAGCTGTTGCCGCCTCCCTCTCCCCCCCGCCTGATCCACGGCCGGATACCTAATAAATTAGTTGGGTTACCTTTGGTCCGGATGCGGTATTTAGAACGGGACTTGATTTTCTTGGCTCACCTCCTTCCTCTCTGGGCAACTTGGGCTGTTGCTAAGGTTATCCTTTGGGTTTTGTTTACTTTTAGAGAGTAACTTTATTTACAGCTGCGGATGCATGTTTGAATGTGTTTATCTTTATGGAGTACTCATTTGTGATGTGTATGTAAGCGGGTTTGTGCTGGTGTCTGTGCATGTCTTATGTTTGTATTTGTGGGTGCGCATGTTTGTGTGTATGTGCCTGTATCTGTTTGTGTTCGCTAGTGAGTGATAACAAAAACAGAACCCGAGAACGACACATCGCCTGAAAGTAGATGAGTATCCACATAGCAACATGTCGAGAGGGCCATTACTCCGGCCTTGTAAACTTGAACACAATTTAATTTTGATAAAGTAACTCGCGCTCCATTTCTCACTCCTGTGACGTTACCCCGTGATTAAGTGTGTGCTGCATATCATCGCGGTCGGACTAATGACGTTATCTTCTCAGTAACTATGATAATTTGTTGGTTTTAGAAGGCATAATTAAGGCAAGGTATGATGGACGGCAAATGGGAAGACGAGGCGACTCCTGTTAAGTTGTTATCCCTGCCGTGAGATTCTGGGTGGGATTCGTCCACCCTCGCGGCCTTTGTTCCATACGTGATCTGGAATTTACTAGAGTCGTGGTTGCGGGGGCATATGTGATAATACATTAGAGACTGTCCGCTGAAGGAGTTCGAGGAGTTAAAAACGATGATAATAGAGGACAGAAGAGGCAACCGCATTGATTAGCAGTGCCTCTTCCCAGAATTAAATAGAAAAATAGTTGCTGAGGGTCGAAGATCCTCGCAGTCTCAGATTGGTGTTCGTGTCTCAGGGATTTAAAGTTCAGATGGAAAGCCATTAAGGGGTCGGTCGCCTCAGCACCTGTTTCTAATGGGCAGCCAGAATTTTCCCCCCCTTTGATTTTCATCTCGGGGAGCGGTAGGGTGTAAGGGGAAGCATTAGGGGGGCCTCAGGGGATGGGGAAGGCGTCAAGGGACCGCCCATCCGAGTTGATTTGGATGACCGTGGCGTCTGACTCTGGCGCCGTGAACGAGCGAAGGCGATTGGGACAGCCATTAAGACACAGACGATAATAGCGGGAAGTTTTAAAGGGAGACGCGGAAGAAATGCTGGAGGATGCGATTCGCGGTTGGATTCGAGATTTTAGTTCAGAATTCTTTTTGGGGGGGTTGTTGTTGCTTGTGGTCGACACCGCTTCTTGCTGACATTGCAGCTGTGGTCGCGGGGAGTCGTAATAGGGTGTGTGCGTTCATGCGTGCGTGTAAGAGAGAGTGAGAGTGTGAGTGAG
>NC_061852.1:27921663-27924163 GCF_019202785.1 Penaeus chinensis | reverse complement strand
TGAGGACCAAGGGCTATATTCCCTAATTAGATTATTAATGTCTGATTGTAAATATATGTAGGCCTGCGAGAAAAAAGCACACACACACACACACACACACACACACACACACACACACACACACACACACACACACACACACACACACACACACACACACACACACAGACACACACACACACACACACACACACAGACACACACACACACACACACACACACACACACACACACACACACAGACACACACACACACACACACACACACACACACACACACACACACACACACACACACACACACACACACACACACACACACAGACACACACACACACACACACACACACACACGGTTATGTAATGTATATGTGTTTATATTAAATTCATGTACCAGTACGTATGGAAGTGTGTGCGTATGTGTATATCTTTATGTGTGTGTAAGTTCATTGATTTGTGAACAAGGCGCTTTTAGTTGAATATTTTATATCCGATATGTAATTAAATACGTTACTTATAATACTGCTAATATGTACACACAAAATTAATGTACTGTAGATTTCTTCACACAAAGTGGATTGAGTTTACGAAGTGTGCAAACCCCATTGGAGTTTGTTTACCTGGGCCTTTGCCTCATTACAGCTGGTTGTATGTGGCGCTGTATATACCAGGGTATCTGAGATATGTCTGTCTGAGGTTGTTTACTCCTGTTTCTCAGTATTTCGTCTTTGTACCGTAAACTATGTAACCATGTACCGTACCAGGGAAAGGGAAAGGAAAGGGAAAAAAAGAGAGGGAGAGAGGGAGAGAGAGGGAGAAAGAGGGAGAGAGGGAGAGAGGGAGAGGGAGAGGGAGAGGGAGAGGGAGATGGAGAGAGACAGCCTCTCTCCCTTTACCGCGAATATCTAACCGCCCTTAAACCACTGTCACTCCCCGCCCTCACCTGTCACTGGCCTTCATGACCCCCACCTTCGGTAGGGGAAGCGCCAACGCCCACGCCCATAGACATCATCCTTCCGCCTGTCTCACCCTTCGGCCCTCACCCTGACAAGCAGCCACGGTACCCACGTCTCCCGCGCAACACCCTCCACCCTCCACCCTCCACCCTCTATCCTCTATCCTCTATCCTCTATCCTTTATCCTCTATCCTTTATCCTCTATCCTCTATCCTCTATCCTCTACCCTCTACCCTCTACCCTCTATCCTCTACCTTCTATCCTCTATCCTCCATCCTCCATCCTCCATCCTCCATCCTCCATCCTCCATCCTCCATCCTCCACCCTCCACCCTTTTGCACGAACTACTTAAATGCGGGTCAAGTAAAAGGAAAATTAGGTTCAAAGCTGGAAAAATGTTTGGGTAACTTTTGCCTGCGTAGTGACATCTCGCTAAGTGTCTCCACCTCCTCCTCCCTAGACCCCTGTCCCGTGCTTCGATGTTCAAACACCCCCCTCGTCTCTCTCTCTAGATCCTACCCCCTTGTCTTCCTCCCGATGCCCCCTCCCTCCCTCCTTCCCTCCCTCCCTTCTTTACATCTTCCCTTCTTCCTTCCTTCCTTCTTCCCTCCCTCCCTCAGACCTTTCCTCCTTCCCATCCTTCCTCCCTCCCTCCCTCCCTCCCTCCCTCCCTCCCTCCCTTCCTACTACTGTTCAAACTTTAATGTGCTCGGCTGGCTTATAAGGAGAGGGTAAGGGGGCATGTCGGAGTGGAAAGAAAGTTAGGGTGACGGAAAGAGTGGAAAGCAAGAAAGAGGGAGGAAGAAGGAAGAAGAAAGAAGGAAGAAAGAAGAAAGGAAAAGGCAAAAAGGAGAAAGGAGGAAATAAGAAAGGTGTAGGTAAAAAGGAGAATGGAGGAAGAAATGTAACTATTAAGCCCGCGATATTGTTTTAACAATAATACGAATATAAATGAATAATATTGAGATGGATCACTAATACTCACGAATGATGATAGTGTAAGTGACTGCGAAGATAATAGTAATAATAATGATAATGATAACCATTGCAAGGATGAGAATATAGATAATGCCATATAACAGTGGTAGTAAGGAGGAAGTGAAAGAGGAAAGGAGAAAAAGAAAGAAAAAAAGAGGGCCAAGCCAAGATGCAAAAGGCGCAAGAGAGAAGAAAACAAGAGAAACAATAAACCAAGAAAGAGAGAAGCTCACTCCTCCATCCTGTTAGCCAAACCCACGTAATCATTTTACCATGATTCCCTCTAATTCGAATCATCCTAGGGACCAGATGCGCAGCGCCGCCGCCGCCGCCGCCGACCCAAGCACACACGCACACAAACACGGAGGCGGTGAGAAGCGCTGACTCATAACAGTTTCCAGAGTCATAACAACGTTGGTACGCAATCAGCATAATCGCACGCCACGGTGCAGTTATTACAATTACTCCTGGATAAGTTTGTTAATGGCGTTTTTTTTTTTTCCCTTTTTTTTTATGGCGTTATAGTTAGCCTCCGGTAATGTGAAATATGCCCCGGCGGCGACACG
>NC_061852.1:27911663-27916663 GCF_019202785.1 Penaeus chinensis | reverse complement strand
CTCCCTTCCCCTCCTCTCCCCTGTCTCCCTTCTCCTCCTCTCCCCTGTCTCCCTTCCCCTCCTCTCCCCTCGCCCCGGCTGCCATCCCCTCGTCCCTATCCTCCGCTCAGACGGGTTTTCCCACACTACAAATGACGCAATTTCAGGCCGCGGCACTTGTCGATGATCGGCGCCCGGATCGCCGCGGACGGGATCGGCGGCGGAGGCAGAAGCGGTGCGGCCGGGGGGGGGGGGGGAGGGGGTGGAAGGGTTGGGGAAGGTCGGAAGGGTTGGGGAGGATGGAATGGTTAGGGAGGATGGAATGGTAGGGGAGGATGGAATGCTTGGGGTGGATGGAATGCTTGGGAAGGATGGAATGGTTGGGGAGGATGGAATGCTTGGGGAGGATGGAACGGTTGGAGGAGGATGGAATGCCTGGGGAAGGAGGATGGAATGTTTGGGGAAGAATGGAACGGTTGGGGGAGGAGGATGGAATGGTTGGGGAAGAATGGAACGGTTGGGGGAGGATGGAATGGTTGGGTAAGCTTGGATTAGACCGGCAGAGAATGGTAAGAAAATGGCGTGGGGAGAATGAAGTCATTTGAGGTAATGACATAGTTTGGGAGTGAACCGCACGGCTACATTGGGAACGGCTGTATTTTGAAGGTGAGGAAGTAATGTAGTGTTCCAGAGCTGATGAAGTGACCGGGGAGGCTGGGAGCGCGATAAACTGATAATCGGGGATAAATTGATAGATAAGTCAATAAGGTGGGGGCGCCGAACTCGGGGGATTTTTAAATATATCGCCTTCGCTTGGCATTGAGAAAATGTATTGTGTTGAACCTCCGGCCGTTCTAGCTCGTAATATATTATCGCTGCAGCATCGATCTTAGCATTTGCACACACACACACACACACACACACACACACACACACACACACACACACACACACACACACACACACACACACACACACACACACACACACACATATATATATTTCTTAGTCAAAACTGCAGACCTATTCCTCCTTACTCTCTCCGCCAAGCTTCGCCACGCCCTTTGTAAGAGCCTGAGATTGGATATCTGCACCCGAGTTTGAAATCTTTTATCTAACGCCAAGATAAGGGTGTTCAAAGGGTACAGCAGGCCACGCGCAACACATGAATGAACGTTTTGTTTGTATGTTATGCATTATGAATGATCCCCTTTTCGCATTTGATGATTATTGGATCCGCAACCTACGTGCGACAGCTACCGGGGAGGGCTCTACTGTGCTACTGTTACAACTAGTACATTTTAAGGGCCGTGGTACATGACCTGCGAAGGACGTCAGACACAAGAGTATTTAACACCGTAATCCTTTAACCTTGCCTAATGCCCTCGCCGTCCTGGCTAATCTACTGTTCTAAGCTCAGAAAAAAAATCTTCCATTGCACATTTTTCCCAGGTATAAGGTATTCTTCCATAAAATAATTGCTATATAGGAATAGAAGAGGAAAGAAAGGAAAGAGAATAGACTAGAGAAGAGAAGATGTGTGCATGTGCGTGGGCGCGCGCGTGTGTACCATAGCTAGATTGCGGATTCGCCGTGGCACTCGCGGCCAATCCGTCGGCCCGAGTCTTGACCTTGCTCTTATCTTGTTTGTGACGTCTTCGCCGGCGGGGGATTTGTGTCTTCCCTGAGGCTCTCCCTCGGTCTGCGCGGCCGTTATCTTGGCGTTTCTTGCGCCTTTAGAGGTGGGGTATGTGCAGTGTTGCGTGGGTTATAGGGTGAACTCACCGTTTTACAACAAGGCATCCTGGAACTCGGATGGTTTTATGGGTAGCATTTCTCTGGTTCTGTCTTCCCCCCTTCTCCCTCTCCCTCTCTCTCCCATCCCCTCCCTCCCTCCCTCCCTCCCTCCCTCCCTCCCTCTTCCCTCCTCCCTCCTCCCTCCTCCCTCCTCCCTCCTCCCTCCTCCCTCCTCCCTCCTCTCTCCCTCCCTCCTCTCTCCCTCCTCTCTCCTTCCTCTATCCCTCCTCTATCCCTTCTCTATCCCTCCTCTATCCCTCCTCTATCCCTCCTATATCCCTTCTCTATCCCTTCTCTCTCTCTCTCTCTCTCTCTCTCTCTCTCTCTCTCTCTCTCTCTCTCTCTCTCTCTCTCTCTCTCTCTCTCTCTCTCTATCTATCTATCTATCTATCTATCTCTCTCTCTATCTCTCTTGCTCGCTCGCTCGCTTACCAGCTCTACCATCAACACCAACATTACTCTGAGGGATAGTCTCATAATTATCACTATCATGATCTAGCTATATCAGCATCACTTTTGTGTTTTGCCACGACCCATTATTAAAATGTTAATACATTATTAACGGATGCGATTTACCGAGAAAAAAAAAGAGAATTTAGCTGAAGGTGTATATTAAGGAAGTAATTTCCATTTCTCACCCGAAACGCGTAATTACGGCAGACCGGCGTAAAGTGGCATTTGGGAAGTTTACCGGTAATCAAACCCTATATCTCGTGTCATGACAGGGGAATCAGGGCAGACGCGGGCTCGTGTGTACATTGCAGATGGAGGGGGAGGTGATGCCCTCGATTTTCCTTGGTATCCTGGTCAGATCCTCGCTCTTGGTTTTGTCGTGTCTTCAGCCGTCGTCTCTCTGTGTTTATATGTTTCGTGCTCTTTCTCTTCTGTTTCGTTTTCCTATTTTTTGTTCGTAATTTTCTCTTTCTCGAGCGTCTTTTTTTTCTCTCTTTCGTTCTTTTTCTCTTGTGTTTCGTTTTCCTATTTTTGTTCGTCCATTTCTCTTTCTGGAGCGTCTTTTTTTCTCTCCTTCCTTCTCCTTTTCTCTCTTTTGCCCCTATCTCTCTCTTTCGCCTCTCTCTCTCTCTCTTTCGCCTCTCTCATTCTCTCTTTCGCCTCTCTCTCTCTCTCTTTCGCCTCCCTTTCTCTCTCTCGCGCGCGCGCGATCTCCTCGTCTGTATCTGCCCCCACTAACCCGTAGAATCCCCTCTTCGACCCGTTACCCCCGCCTTCGTCAGTGGTCGTCAGGTCAGGCTGACGTAACAATATGTTTGCCAAAGTCTGTTACCGACCCAGCGATGCCAAGAGAGATAGTGGTGTGCGCCTATTTTCAGCTTGGAGTATCCAGTGATTTGTGGCCCGGGGTCAAAATATTCATGGAGTGACGTTTCATCGTGTGGAATGCTGAGGCCGTAATTTCATATAAAGGGTAACATGTTCAATGATTTCAGTGCAGAATGCCCCTTGGAAACGTGAATGAATAATATAGCTGTTGCTTGTTATTTATGTACATGGAATTGTTCGTTTGTTTTGTTCGTTACATTTTTTTCCCCTTTAATTTCGTGTTCAGGTATGAAGGTATTTGTCCATTTGTCCTATTCTCTTTCTACTTCCCTCCCCTCTTCCTCTCAATCCCCTCCTTCCTCTTTCATCCCCTCCCCCTCATCCTTCCTCCCTCAGCTCGAGAGGATGTTTTAACACCACTTGGCCAGATTGTGCAACTTATCTAATGTTCAGGTGTAGCCATTAACCTCCTCTCGACGTCTGCGCTCTCTTAGCCGCCGGAGTTGTGGGCAGGGGGGGGGGGGGGGGGGGGGGGGGCTGGGGGGTTGTTGGTGAGTCGGACTTTGGCTGTTTTGGAATTGGGATAATGCTCACTTCGTCTCTTTGTCTCGCCGTCGTTTTATCTCTCTCTCTCTCTCTCTCCTGTCTGTCTCTGTCTCTTTGTCTATGTGTGTGTTTGTGTTTGTGTGTATGTATGTGTGTCTGTCTGTCCGTCTGTCCATTGCTCTCTCTCTCTCTCTTTCTCTCTATCTCACACACACACACCTACATACATACATACATACGTACATACATACATACATTATTACAATAATAGATTCATATATATATATATATATACACATACATATACATATAGTTACACACATATACATATATATACATATATACATATGTATAAATATATATATACATACATAAATATATACATAAATACATACATATATATATGTATATATATTATATACATATATATATACATATATATACATACACACACACACACACACACACACACACACACACACACACACACACACACACACACACACACACACACACACACACACACACACACTTACATACATACATACATACATACATACATACATACATACATACATACGTACATACATACATACATTATTACAATAATAGATTCATATATATATATATATATATATATATATATATGTATGTATGATATATATATAGATATGAATATAGATGTGAATATGAAAATTAATATAAATACGAATATAAATATAAATATAAATTGAATACTCTTTCACATTCCCTTGCTTTCCCCACTGTACTTTTTAGGCATTAATCCTATTTTCTGGCCGGACAAAGTGTGCCTGATGCTGGCTGCTGGAATGTTGATACTTTTTCTCACAGTGCGGGATTTGGAGTCGTATTAATTAAGCAGTATACACTGTCGGCTAATGGGAAAGTTGGTGAAAGCTACACGAGGAGAGGAAAGAGGAGGAGGGAGGAAAGGAGCGAGGGGGAAGGAGGGGAAGGGAGGGGGGGAGGGAGAAGGGAGGGAAGGAGCGAGGGGGAAGGAGGGGAAGGGAGGGGGGGATGGGGGGGAGGGAGAAGGGAGGGAAGGAGCGAGGGATGGGGGGAGGGAGAAGGGAGGGAAGGAGCGAGGGGAAGGGAGGAAGGAGGAGAAGGGAGAGGGAGAGGGAGAGGGAGAGGGAGAGGGAGAGGGAGAGGGAGAGGGAGGGAAGGGGAGGGGAGGGAGAGAGAAGGAGGGAGAGAGAAGGTGGGAGAGAGAAGATGGGAGAGAGGAGGGAGAGAGAAGGAGGGAGAGAGAAGGAGGGAGAGAGAAGGAGGGAGGGAGAAGGAAGGAGGGAGGGAGAAGGAAGGAGGGAGGGAGAAGGAAGGAGGGAGGGAGAAGGAAGGAGGGAGGGAGAAGGAAGGAGGGAGGGAGAAGGAAG
>NC_061852.1:27891663-27899163 GCF_019202785.1 Penaeus chinensis | reverse complement strand
TCGCTGGTTCTCTCTCTCTCTCTATGCGCGCGCGTGTTTGTGTGTCTATGTATGTATGTATGTATGTATGTATGTATGTATGTATGTTGGTATGTTGGTATGTATGTTGGTATGTATGTACACACACACACACACACACACACACACACACACACACACACACACACACACACACACACACACACACACACACACACACACACACACACACACACACACACACACACACACACACACACACACACACACACACACACACACACACACACACACACACACACACACACACACACACGCACGCACGCACGCACACATATTCCTAACCCAAACCCTGTCTCTTCTTTGTGTTTATCTTCCTTTCCGCTATCCTTTCCCCTCCTCTCTTACGATAAATAGTAAATATATTGCACCACGGAAAGCAAATGTTAATGTTAGAGTGCATTATCCCTTGGTGTGACGTAGTTAGACCGAGGTGAGGAAATAGTCAGATGGTGCCAAGTGAGAGACGAACATCGCAACCGGTGCCAAATACATAGAAAACGGGCATCATATCCATGTCCCTCACCCGGCCTCAAGCAGCTTTGACATGCCCTCCTCCTGCTGGGCATAGGCGCCAGGCTGGAGGCTCTAGCTTGTCTTGTTTTGACAGCGTGGTATGTGACATCATAGGACGATTTCGTCTCGATTTTATCACATGTTTGGTTATTGAAGATTTCAGCGACTCATGAATATGTCAAGAAGTTAGCTACACAGATTGTGTATCTCTTAAGGTTATTTTATATTATTTTTTTGATAAACGCGAGAAAAATGATGGAGGGAAAGAAAGAGAAGAAAATGAGGCTTCGAACTTCTGTTCTTCTTCCCCTCCCCTTGCCCCTTCCCCCCTCCCCTTCTGGCAATGGCTAAGAAATATCTTATGCCAAGTCGGACATATCACCTGACTGACACGCTGCAGGAAAGTGCTTAAGACATGGCAGGGAAGAAGGGAAAGGAGGAGGCAGAGTGGATAGCAGAGATGGAGGGAGAGAGGGAGGGAGGGAGGGAGGGAGGGAGGGAGGGAGGGAGGGAGGGAGAGAGGGAGGGAGGGAGGGAGGGAGAGAGGGAGGGAGAGAGGGAGGGAGAGAGAGAGGGAGAGAGGGAGGGAGAGAGGGAGGGAGAGAGGGAGCGAGAGAGGGAGCGAGAGAGGGAGCGAGAGAGGGAGGGAGAGAGGGAGCGAGAGAGGGAGGGAGAGAGGGAGGGAGAGAGGGAGGGAGGGAGAGAGGGAGGGAGGGAGAGAGGGAGGGAGGGAGAGAGGGAGGGAGGGAGAGAGGGAGGGAGGGAGGGAGAGAGGGAGGGAGGGGAGGTGAGGGGAGCATAGGGAGGGAGGGAGGGAGAGATGAGGGAGGGAGGAGAAGGGAGGGAGGGAGAGAGGGTGGGGAGGGAAGGGAGAAGGGAGGGAGGGGAGGGAGAGTGGAGAGGGAGGGAGAGAGGGAGGGAGGAGGGAGAGAGGAGGGACGGGAGGAGAGAGGAGGAGGAGGGAATAAGGGAGGAGGGAGAGAGAGTAGGAGAGAGAGAGGAGGAGAGAGGGAGAGAGGAGGGAGGAGGGAGAAGGGAGGAGGAAAGAGAATAGGGAGGGAGAGAGGAGGTGGGAGGGAGTGAGGGAGGTGGGTGAAGAGAGGTGGAAGGATTGTGAGGGAGGGAGTGTGGAGGAGGAGGGTGTTGTGGTAGAGAGGGATGATGGAGTAGGGAAGAGGGAGGGAGGGAAAGGGTGGAGTGGTGTGTGGAGTAGGGAGGGTGAGTTGAGAGATGAGGGAGAGGTGGGTGTGAGAAGTGGGTGAGTAGTAGAGTGGTAGGGAGGGAGTGTGGAGGTGGGAGGAAGAGGAAGGAAGGAAGGATATGGTAGGAAGGATGAAGATAGGAATGTAGGAGAATTGTGGATAGATAAAGAAAAGTTGTTTTGTAGGGTTTTGTTGGTAGTGTTGATTTTATTGGTGTTATGGGGGGGGGTAGTTGGTGTATGAAGAAAGTCTGGACAAATCGAATGGTGGAGGAGAAGATGAGTGTGTGGGGATATGTTCAATGAGAACTAGTAAACGCTATTGGTTGGTTTAGTGTGGGTAAAAGTTAGGAGGTGGATGTGGGTGATTTAAAGAAGATGAGGTGATTGGGGGGAATTGTAGGTGTTAAGAGTGAACGAGTAAGGACGAGAATGGGAAAGAATGTACTCTCATGTATTGTAGAAAAATGAAGAATTTGGGTGTTGTATGATTTGAGAGGGTATAATTAGGTGGTTTTCTAGAGAGAGATAGGATTACATGGAGAATTGGTATGGAAGAGGTGAAAATGGTATGGGAGTATGAAGAAAGAAGGTATTGACGTAGGGTAATGAAGAGAGAGTAAAAGGTAAAGATAGAATATAATGAAAGATTATATTTACTAAAAGTGTAGAGGAAAGAAAAAGGTAAGAAGTAGAAAGAAGAAGGGAAGCGAGAAAAGATAAAAGACGAATGTAATGGGATGGTTAGAGGTAAAAAAATTAAAAGATGAAAGGAAAAGGAAGAGGAAAAGAAAATTGAAAGTAAAATGAAAAGAAAATTAAAATGAAGAGTTAAAGGAACATGAAAATGAAAAGGAAAATGAAGCGAACGGAAAAGGTTGAAAAGGAAAAGAAAATGAAGAGGAAAGTATAAGGAAGATTAAAAGTTAGAAATTATACCATCCCCTTCCACCTTCCCTTCCTCTTCCCCCCTTCCACTTCCTCCCCTTCCTCCTTCCCCTTTCCCCTTCCCCTTCCCCATGCCCCTTCCTCTTTCTTCCCAATCCCCTTCCCTTCCTCTTCCCTATCCCTTCCCCTTTCTCTTTTTTCCCCCCATTCCCCTTACCTGTCCATCCCGTTGCATTTCCACTTTCCTTCACCGTTCCCTCCCTCTTTCCCTTCCCCTTTCCTTCCCCATATTCCTTCCCATACCCCCAGCCTCGTTCTTCCTCCTACCCTCTCCATCTTCGCCTTGCTCTCAACGTCTCCCCTCATTATCGTCCTTCCCCGCCCTGCGCAGTCCGCTTTTAGCCCCACCGCTGCTGCTGGATACGCGAGCATACGGGCGGGTGATCTTTACTTAATCTGAGCCGGGACGGTAATCACCCGACGCGTCCCTTGAGCTTCCGCTTGCCTTAACTGTCGGGAGGACGACGTCGCACTTGAGGCTTTACCAAGGCTATGCAGAGGCTGTAGGGAGGCTGTGTAAAGGCTATGCGGAGGCTACGTGTAGGCTTAGCGAGAGGGGTTCATGGGGTGTGAGGAGAAGGGCAAGAGATGAGGCGAGGCTGGGTATGCGATGGATTGATGGGAAAAAGTGGGGCCTGGTGGTTCAACGGGGGGGGGGGGGATAGAAGGAGAAGGAGGAGAAAGGGTGGTGCCAGTAGCAGCAGAAGAACCAATCGTTGCAATAATAGTAGAGGCGAGGAGATAAAGAAGAAAAGGATAAAGGAAAATTAATAGAAAAGGTAGAAGGTCAAGAGGTGGAAAATAAAAGGGGGAGAAAGGGAGGAAAAGATAAACGAAGAAAAAAAAAAAGGAAGTACATGAAAAGGAATACAAAATATAACAGGAAAAGAGATGAATATGAGACAAAAAACGGGGAGAAAGGAGAGAAGGGAGATTAAGAAATAACAGCAGCATTAGAAGAAGACAAAGGAGTAGGATTAAAAATAAGATGAAGAAAGGAGAACGAAGGAGGAAGGAAGCGGATGAAGCAAGGGAGAAAGGGGCCCCGCCTGCAAACGTCAGCTTCAGGATATCCTGTGCATCTGTGTTTGCGAAATGCTCGGAATTTGCGGATGTGCATATTAAGACTTGCCGGAACATGTGCAAGAAATTTCAGCGAGAGAAGCAGCATACGAGGCCAACTGATAATTCCAGGCATATTCTGTTAGATGCCAACAGTGCTAATTTGATTGCATTTGTGGATTACGAGGAACACTGTTAACCAATGGATAAAACGGGAATCACACGGGCTTACGACGCAAAGTTTTCATGCTGCTGTTGAGGCCTAGAGTGCTCATTTTTGATGTCGAAGAAATTCCCTGTAGTCTTTGTAATCTAGACCACGTGCCTGTCTACGCAGTGTGAGGATTTTATTATGGTGTTGACGTCACCGTTAAATACTTATGTACTTGTTTAATTTCATGGAAAGGGGGGCCAGAGTAAACGGGGCGGGGGGAAATTTCCCGTGAGTTTATGAAATCTTTTTTTCAAAATGACAAAGATCCCCCCCGGGAAACAGAAGCGGTACCACGGGTTCGCTCGCATTTCGGGATCGGCCTGGAAGCTGCAGTTGAGGTGCTTACTATTTCGGAAACTTGCGAACGAAGTAGAGGGGGGGAAGGGGGGAGGAAGGGCAGGGGGAGCCTCTGGTGAATTTTAGTTTTTGCTGGAATTTATGGGGGGAAAAAGATTTGCAAATTTTGTTTGCAATTTAATGAGGAAAGTGAAAGGCGATTAGAGGCGGGGGAAGGGAAAGGGGCCCTGCAGGGAGGGAAACAGGGGGGAGAAGATTTGAAGGAAAGTTGATGTTTAAGGAAAGCGACAGAAAAAACCCAGACAGACCAGACAGACAGACAGCAGACAAAACAGACAGACAGACAGACAACAGACAGCCCAGACAACAGACAGACAGACAAGACAGCCCAAAGACAGGAAAAAAAAGGCAGGCAGACAGCATCCCAAAGGGGGAGTTGGGTTTGGGCAAGGAGGTAGGGAGCAGCCCTTTGAGACAAGCAGAATTAATAAATAACTAAAACAAAACAAAAACCCACTTTACAAAAGACAGAAAGAGGGCATGGAGGCCAAGAAGTCAGAAATACAACAGCGAAATAAATAGGGTTATAAATAACCCACCGTCCAACATGTTTTTTTTTGGATTTTAAAAGGGGAGCCTTTAGCCGAGAATGAAGAAAAGCAGAGGGAAAGAAGGAAGCCAGCGGCAATGGAGGTCAGTTCGTAGAGAAATAAAGTGAAAAGCAAAAAAAAAACGCCCCCCCCCGAGGAAGAAGAAAAAGAAGCAAGTCTCGCTTCTCTCTCTTAAATATAATAGGGGTAAGACCCGGGAATTGAATAGAACAAAGGGAGCAGGACAAAAATAGAGTAAAGGGAGACATAGCGCGGCTTCAGGGCGCTTGTATTCATATATGCTCCAGGGCCGGCGGTTTTATTTACATTTTACAGCGCGATGGCTACTAAAAAAGGGCTGAAAAAAAAAAAATGCTTTTCTTCTGGCGGGCTGCTTGACAGCATGTTACGGGGCGTGGGGGAGTTATTTTCGGATCTATTTTCCAATTTTTTACGATCGTTTTGTTTCGTCTTTTCGTAAGGGAATTGTCCCCGACGTCACATTACACTTGTTAGGCGCATATTTGGTGGCCGAGTTATTCTCCTTTTGACAGTGTTGTATTGGCAAACATTATGTAATATGCGTTCTCATATCCTTATCGTATATCTTTATTGACACTGGGGCACAAATTCTTCCTTATCGGTTATCGCTCTTACGTTTTTTAAAGCGTGCATACATTTTATCCGGACTGATTTCTGCCCTTCCTTTCATTGCTATAAAAGAAAAAAGAAGCGGAAAACCTTTTTTTTTTTTTTGCGTCTTATTTAGGGAAAACCCGTCAAATCGCCTGCACCGTGGGGGGGGGAATTTCCCCCTTCTCCGTGTGGGACTTTGTTTGTTGTTCATTGCGCCGCTCCCTCCCCTCAGCCCGGCGGCCCGTCTGCCGCAGAATCAGGTCCGTGTGCTTGGCAGTTGGTTTGTTACTCGTAGGCCTTTCCCAAAAGGTTTTGTTTAGGGTATTGGCATATACAATATGTGTGAATTATGTATGTTTGTTTATGGTTAACGCGTCGTGGGGTGTTTTAAGTAAGCGTCATGTTTTATATAAATAATTATGTTATGAAATTTTTGTATTAAAATGTACTAATATGCTAGATTGATGCTATCGCTGACAATGGCGATGTCTTTGGCGCTTCCTTTAGGGGTTTGGCATGAGCCGAGGAATTTTCAGCGACTGCCATCCAGCTCCCTCGTCTTGCCCGGGCTTGAAAATGGGGGACTGGATATTTGGGTGGAAGAGCGTGACACTGCTAGATGTCCGCGGAAGGGGAGAAAATTTGTCTTTGGCCCGTAGTGGGATGGGCGCGCGTGCAGCGGTGAGGGTGGGAGTATAATGTTAGTGGGTTGTTAAAAGTTTTGGTTTGGTTTTTTGTTAAAAATGGCCCAAAAAATGTAGAATTTTAAAAATATTCAAAATGCGCAATGAAAAATCTAAATGTGAAATGATGGCAGTGTACCGTAGACTTACAGGAAATTTACATACCTACTTGTAGACTTGATAGTCGACGAATAATCATTGGTTGGGAACTCAAATCCACGAAGAAAAGGTAATTGTGTTGTTTAGACGTACTTGATATTTGGAGTCATTTTACCTTTTCCATTCGAACTATTCAAGAATATGTGTATATAAAAGCCCTGTTGTTACTACTTCACCTCTATGTTTTGTTTTATTTGACAGATATGGCACGGTAAAACGACCAAAAAAAGGGTTTGGAAAGGGCGGTATGTTAAGCCCCCAAACTACACAATGAACGATATTCACACCGTGTGGAAATAAGCGAAGAAAAAAAAAAAAAATGAAAGTGAAGAGATGATTACAGCCGCGAACCCCAATAAAGTTTCCTCGTTAAATTTGCAAGTTTCTGTAAAGTGACAAGGGATCTCGTCTGCGCGGATGGCTTCTGTTTTTAAGAGAATTATACAATTCTGCTTCCCTTTTTCGTTTCAGTTTATGATTTGTGTGAGGAAAGATTGTGTCATAGTATATGCTCCTCTGTTTTAAATGTCTGTGAAGAATTACCAACGGTTTATTTTTTTTTTTTCATGGTAAAATTCGATGATTTAAAATTTATTTTTAGTTAAAGTGAACGGGACAGGAAAAAGTTTCAGGTTTTTGTAATTTTTTTTTTTGAGCAAAAAAATGTTTCTTCTATAGGAGAACTTAACTCGCGTAGTTTGTAATACATTTTATCCAAGAATGAATACAGAGTTACAAATATTTCCAAGAAAGATTGCAGTTATTGCTTGGAAATTATTTGTATTGTGCAATTATATTCAACATATTTAGTTTTTTTTCATCCTTGTGCAATCTAGGGTTTTTTGGCGTGAGATGGTAAGGATTGATTCATGTATTTAGGGAGGAAAATAAAAAAGAAAAAAATAAACCAGTAAACGAAAGGGACAAACAACAGCGTGACTTCCCGATTCGTCCCTATGTTTTTAAATGTGCTTAAAACACCCATTTGCGGCGCGTCTTTGTCCCGGTTCGGGCCTCCCGTTGGAACTCCTGGCTTCCTTAAACTTGCAAGAGGTGCGTTGGGGAAGTTCTACACCTGCACTGATTGCTTATTGATCGTGACTTTGCCGTGAGATCTCATCGCTTAAGTCCAGTGTTGGAGTGTGCGGTCGAGAG
>NC_061852.1:27874163-27876663 GCF_019202785.1 Penaeus chinensis | reverse complement strand
GCCGGCGCGCGGGTGGCGGCGGCGGCGGCGGCTGGGTCATGCGCATGTTGTGGGGGAGAATGTTGACCGGTGGGGTTGCCCTTATGCTTCGGTTTTGGCGCCATGGTGGTTCGCCGGGATGGATGGGCGTGGTCGTGACGTAAGGGGGTAGTATACGGAATAATTCGGTTGAGAATTGCAGTCTAGAAATAGCGCGGGGGAGCAGAAGCAGGAGCAGGTCCGGCGCTGGCATCACAGCTTTAGCCCGGTGTTGATGACGGCAGCGGCGGATGGGTGGGTAGGATACCGCGACAACATTGCCTATTTATCATGCCACACTCAGGGAAATTGGTTATGGTTAATCTGGAATTGGCGACGGCTGTATCCTCGGCCTCTCGGGATGATGGCTTGTTGGCTGGCGGGTATTCAGCGGTTATTGATAGCAGGGTCGGCCTCGGCCTCGCTCGCGCGCAGGACGCTGTTGCACGGGTTTGTATCGTAGGCCCATGATGGGCGTAGTATTAATGGGGCTAATTTGGTTAGTAGTGATAGTAATGGTTATGATGGTAAAGGTGATAATGGTTCTGCTATTGATGATGACGAGATTTATATAGCAATAATGATATTAATATTGATAATGACTACCGTACCGTAACAATAACCAATGACATAGATAATGTGAATGTAAATGACAATGACAGTGAAAGTAAAGTTGATAATGATAATACTGATAAAAAAAACAATAAAGGTGATAATGTAAGACACCGTTGAAAGTAAAATAATATCTTGCTAGTAGGTACAACGCGACCTTAAAAACGCCAAAGAACAACATTGAGAACGATATAGAGACGCAATTAGTCGTTAGGGAGGAGAGAGGAAGTACAGAAGCAAGTCAGAAAAAAATAGCAAAGGAGAAGATAGAGAAGGAAACTGCTTATGAAATGTTAGAAAACATCAGAAATGGATTTCTTTGTTTGGAACTGTGAGAAAAGAGTAGCTAGAGATTGCTCCTCAATTCTGTTAATAGTTGGAAAGCAGTTAGAAATGATGGGTCGGATTATTAAGATTTCGTAGGGCGGGTTGGGTGAAGCCGCTGTCAGATTGATTGAATAAATAGATAAAACATTCACCTCTCAGGGAGGTTAGAAAATCTCGGGGAGGGGGGGGGGGTAAATCCCAGGGGGGTGAAGTTAAGTTCAGAGAGGTAATCCCTTCAAAGTAACAACATTAACGGTAATAGCGATGACAGTGATAGTATTCATTACCAGAACAGTAATGTGGTTAAAAGTAATAATAATGATAATGTGATCATCTGCTCGACAATAATAATATTTAAAGCGATCGTGACAGTGATTATTGTTGCTACAACCGGAGCCATGTCCATTTAGGTCTTAGCGCAGAGAGTTTGAGAGTCCGAACAGCCTGGAAGCTCGCGTTACTGTTTCCCCTCATTATCCAAGAGAGCAAAGACCGCGCGGCGTCGTCCACAAAGGTCAAGGTCAAGCATGGCACCCTGGCTATTATCCCGATTGCGGTGCTTTCGCGGCGGCTGACTAATGGGATGAATTCAATTACCGGCATTCATTTGACTTTTTGAGTGATGGAGCAGGGAATGCTAATGGAGAGGGAGTGAGGACAGGTGACAGGGACAGAGCGTGCTTTGCGTAGCGTTCACTCTCGGCACTCATTGCACTCGAAAAAGAAAAGTGTTTAGGGAAAGATGATAAGTGGTAACAAGAGAGTTGTCTCGAGCGCAGAGAGGACCCGGGACAAAGACAATGCCGGAGCCACCCGGCCGTCGCTCCCTGCTCTCTCTCGGTGCCTTTCCGGTGCCGCCGAGTGCCACGTGAGCAATTAAGGTGCGAGATCTTGTTGCGTTTCAGAGTAGAGCCTCTCTCTCTCTTACACGCACACACACATGCACATACACGCACACGTACATGCACTCTCATACATACACGCCCACTGTGTTGGATCAATGAGGCACTCCACCTTTCACCTTGTCGTGGTGTGTGGTTGAGGCGAAGGACGAGGAGGAGGAGGAGGAGGAGGAGGAGGAGGAGGAGGAGGAGGAGGAGGAGGAGGAGGAGGAGGAGGAGGAGGAGGAGGAGGAGGGAGGAGGAGGAGGGAGGAGGAGGAGGAGGAGGGAGGAGGAGGAGGAGGAGGGAGGAGGAGGGAGGAGGAGGAGGAGGAGGGAGGAGGAGGGAGGAGGAGGGAGGAGGAGGAGGAGGAGGAGGAGGAGGAGGAGGAGGAGGAGGGAGGAGGGAGGAGGGAGGAGGGAGGAGGGAGGAGGAGGAGGAGGAGGAGGAGGAGGAGGAGGAGGAGGAGGAGGAGGAGGAGGAGGAGGGAGGAGGAGGAGGAGGAGGAGGAGGAGGAGGAGGAGGAGGGGGGGGAGGAGGGGGAGGAGGAGGAGGAGGAGAAGGAGGAGGAGGAGAAGGAGGAGGAGGAGAAGGAGGAGGAGGAGGAGGAGGAGGAGGAGGAGGAGGAGGAGGAGGAGGAGGAGGAGGAGGAGGAGGAGGAG
>NC_061852.1:27866663-27869163 GCF_019202785.1 Penaeus chinensis | reverse complement strand
CTAATGTATAAACAGATAATCCGATTAAACGATTATTTTTTTGTGAGATTAACCTAACTCGACTCTAAATTCAAAGGATCCTGGTTTGTGTTCGGAGTCAGGCAGGTGACAGAGTAGGGAACTTTGCATCACCTCATTGCACAAAGCTGTTGCAAGATGACTGGGCATTGGTGTAGCGTGGGGGGGGGGGGCTTCTTTGCATTGGTTTGCTTTTTATCTTACGTATAATTTTATTGTCGAGTATCGGATTATTAATTGCTTTATTTACAGCTTTGTGTTGTTGTTTTTTCGATCGTGAGCTATCTGTTTTAGGTATGCAAGTACAGAAGGCTTACAATTATTTCATTCATACCATATTGTGTTTGTGATGAAAAAAAAAGAAGATAATCAGTACATATTTATTTCTGATAATGTGATGGCTATTTTTTTTTTTCTTTTTCGAAACGCCGCTATATAACGTACTAGTCAGTTTAATCGGGGATAGACAGACGTGTTTCCCTTGATGATCATCAGCTGATTGTGTTAGTTAAAAAATAACCAGGGGAGGGGAGGAAGGGGAAGGGGGGGGATATGTATTGTCATTATGTATTTTAGTCTGACTGTAATTATGATACGGGTGTGATTATTTATGATAGGGTGGATTTCAGTCAGCTACGCACACGCTAACTTTTTTTTTTATGCATGTCTCAGCGTAAGCATCATGGTACGTGTCAGAGTGCATGGTAAAGGTATTATTGTTTCACATGCTAATTGATTCAGGGAGACACAGGCTCTTCTCCGGGAAAAGCATATACACAGATGGCATTAGAATCGTAAAAATAGGCTGAATATATTTTTAATTGTTGCTGTTGTTCATGCCGTGCAAGTGTTAGTCATGGTGCGTATGTTTATGTCCCATAGCCTGTGTGCATTGACTTAATCTGTGTGGAAATAGTGCCTCTCGTGGATAGCTAACATTGATGATATATAGGATCATTGCTACGTGAATGCACTTTACATTGGATACTTATTATTATTGCTGTTATTACTGCTTGTTCGTATGTTTCATAGGAAGCGGAACTCGTATCAGAATATCATTTCTGTAGTTTAGATGACAGCCTGACAGTAGTGACTTGACTCAACTTAGGCTTTTACTGATATACATAAAAACAGTCGTATTTTTGCCTGGAATTTGCCAACGCGAGAACAAAAGAATCAAGATTTATTTGGCGAAAATATTGTACAAAAGGTAGGATTAAAAAGTTAACAAATTATATATTCAGATACACCAAACTGGTCTAATTTTTTTACATTTAACGTATTCATTTACATATGAATTTAAATAGTTCGTGAGAGTTCGAGACAATATACAATGTTTAGAGGAAGTTGGACTTTTACAGGAAAAAACATTTGTGTCCGTTTGATATGCGTAAACATACTGTATATTGAATTAAGTATTTTAAATTTGGGTGAACTCTCTTTATTATTAACTGGGACTTGATATTAAAAAGGCGATGATTTTGAATTCGCCTTTAGAACAAATTTCGTCTATTGATATTGACACGCCGCCTCGCCCCGGGCAATTTCCAGAAATCGTGCACGGCGCCCGGCGGCTGCGGGAAGGCTCTCTTAAGAATAACGGATCGTGGATTGTTCAGGGCCTTGTTTTCATCTCGTAAGGGCGGCTTTCCGTCGGCTGCGTCGGCTTTTAGCTGGATGTTTACAGTTGATGCGCGAATCTAACTGGACCAAACGCTATAGAAATGGGCTTGTTGCAAATATGAGCCAACAATTTCAAGATCTTCCAAGATTTCAGCTTTTATGTTTATAGTGCGATTCTCTGCCATCTTTTACGCTCTGTAGAGCTTTTAGGCATTCATACTTAATTTTGTTGTGGAACATATATTTTTCAGATTACATGGAGGGAGATACATTAGTGAAGTTCAAAGAAGACAAAATACGGTTAAAACACCGGTTATCACAAAGAACATTCAACCTTCTATCACAGCAGAAAAGTACGCATGACTATGGTGCTTCAATTTTTATGACGCTTAGATCCGTCGTAACTCTCGATCCGTCGTTTATCGGGATATCAATCTCCTTTAAGTGGAAGTTAATGGTTGTGAAAAATCTCTTCTTGAAACTTGTGTCTCGTGTCTACTCCCATTCTTTATACGCTTTTCATTTTTCATTTTTTTTCTTTTTTTTTTGTTGAAGAAGGTGAGGTTAAAATCGTCTTTTTAGAGATAATAACTTGTAAATACGAAGAGCAGTGGAATCTCGGTTTATTGGCCGGTGTAACACACTCACACATTCTGGAGCAGCAAGTCGGCGTTAAGCGCAAGGGAGGGGGGGGGGGGGTATGCAATCTTGCTGAGTAAATATGATGCCATCTCAGCCAAGACGGAAAGCCATTCCGTCCGACTCGGGGAGGGATTGGCCAATTCTTATCTGTAATGGATGTTTGGAACAGAGTGACAATCGGGATGGAAACCCAACTTTTTTCTCTCTCTCTCGTGTA
>NC_061852.1:27859163-27861663 GCF_019202785.1 Penaeus chinensis | reverse complement strand
CCATTCCTCGCCTCTTTTCTCGCCCCCTCCTCGCCTCCTTCCTCGCCTCCTTCCCCGCCTCCTTCCCCGCCCCCTCCTCGCCTCCTTCCCGCCTCCATCCCCGCCTTCTTCCCCGCCTCCTCCTCGCCCCTTCCTCGCCTCCTTCCTCGCCCCCTCCTCGCCTTCTTCCTCGCTTTCTTCCTCGCCTCCTTCCCTGCCCCCTCCTCGCCTTCTTCCTCGCCTCCTTCCCCGCCTTCTTCCCCGCCTCCTCCTCGTCCCCTCCTCGCCCCCTCCTCGCCCCCTCCTCGCCTCCTTCCCCGCCCCCTCCTCGCCTTCTTCCTCGCCTCCTTCCCCGCCCCCTCCTCGCCTCCTTCCCCGCCTCCTTCCCCGCCCCCTCCTCGCCTCCTTCCCCGCCCCCTCCTCGCCTCCTTCCTCGCCTCCTTCCCCGCCTTCTTCCCCGCCTCCTCCTCGTCCCCTCCTCGCCTCCTTCCTCGCCTCCTTCCCCGCCCCCCTCCTCGCTCCTCTTCTCACTTCGGTCCACTTTTTTGTACCGTTGTTTCCTCTCCTTCCCCAGTGTCCGTTCCTAATTTAGTTGCTCGGGCCGTCGCGCACACAAAGATTTAGCGTCCTTTTTGTGTGTACGTTTTTGCTCCCTCCTCCGACGCCCCCTTCTCCTCGTCTTTTTACTTTTCTATTTCCTCTGTTCGTCGTGTGTATTATTAATATTATTATTTGTTTTTCTTCGTTTCGTGATTTTCTTTCTTTGTATTCGTCTTTGTTGAGTTTCGTGTTTTTTTTTCTCGTTGAATAGATAAATGATTGAAGATAATTGAGCATTTGACATATGTGATATGAAAAGGAACCACTGGCATCCAACATAAAAATACAATGCAAGATACATATAAACTTAACGGTTGATTGTGCGTCAAAGATATATGTACATTTATACAAAAAGAAATGAAGACCATAATTGAATGAATAGATCAGCCTGCCTACATCCAGATATTGTAGCACTTTCTGCAACCACGAATTGAGCAACTTAGCAGCTTGATCCATGCCAATTATATCAGTTGATAGAAAACACTTATTACATTATTATTTTGTCTTTATGAAATAAAAAACAATGTTATTTCTAACATGGCTATTTATTATGCTTTTCCTTAGTTTTACAGCCAAGCAGTCTGTAGTATTTGATATTAGCTTATACATTGTAGGACAGACTGGCATGATTGGGGTCTCCTGAAATAAAGGTTGGGAACCACTGGAATAGGAAAATAAAATACACCTATACCGGGAATATCCTTGTTTTCGATTCGGAAATGCAGCGACCAGAGGTGTTGAAGGCCGAGATTTCCTCATACCAGGAGAGTCAAATTAAGGAAATCCGACATTGGTACAGTTTCACAGGAGCTGCCGAGAGCGGTATTTCAGATGGAATCGGGTTCTAGGTTCACACATTTGGCCTTTATCGGTCAAAGAACAAACAGATGTAAAAGTAAAAGTTAGAAAACCGCTTCGTGTAAACAGATACGAGGTAAAGATACACGTTGTATTTTGTTTGATTTGTAGTTTGCTTCTCGTTTGACACGCCGCTCTTTCCGATATTGTTTGTTGGTTACGGTTTTCTCACTTG
Source organism: Penaeus chinensis (assembly GCF_019202785.1). Taxonomy (NCBI): domain Eukaryota; kingdom Metazoa; phylum Arthropoda; class Malacostraca; order Decapoda; family Penaeidae; genus Penaeus; species Penaeus chinensis. Next base: position 27,860,051 of record NC_061852.1, on the reverse strand, counting down.
CAATGTAAGAAGGAGAAGAAAAATAAAAGAACAGGAAAAATAAGATAAGTAGAAGAAATAAAAGAAAAAGAAAAATAAAAGCTACGAAAGGGGGGAAGAGAAGAGAAGAAAATAGAAAGAGAAAGAGAAAAAGGAGGAAGAGAAAGAGAAAGAAATGGAAGAACAACAAGATGCCCCAGAATCCAACCGTTATGAAAGAAAACGCCGGGATTCTGCAAAGATATCAGCACGTTTCTTCATCCCGCCACTCGGTGTGCATTACAGTTACGGTTTGGATATTGCTGGCGCCTGTATATCGTATAGAAAAGGGATATCCCCGAGAATAAATCTGCAAGTAGGACGGTCTGCCCTTGATTTGAGCATCATCGCTGACATCTTCGGCGTAATGCTCGACGCTTCAGTTGTTAACGAGGAACGAAATGGCATTCTTCGCGAGCAATGACGAGTCTGCTTTGAGGATATAATTTCCCGTTCGGGTGCATGAGAAGGTGAGAGTGAAGTTAAGCACGCACTAGAACGAAATGAAAGACACTTTGTTTAGGTGAAGAAATGAGAAATCGGCTGTGTACAAAGATAACTCAAGGTAAGGGGGGAACATTCTGCGAAGCGTCTGTCGGTGATGAGTCGTAAATTAGAGGTGTTGTAGTTATGCATTCGTTATAACGTAGTTTATCACTTACTTCGCTCACCTACTATGTTACTGACTGACAAATACACTCCATCTATTTTCTCTTCCTCATTATCTCACTTCATTATTCTCACTCACTTACCTATATACATGTAAATATACTAGTGTTTATAAGAATGCTTATATGGATAAACACGCTCACACACACATAGAAAATGTACGCGCATACTTGTAGCGTAATTGCGTCAGCGCGAACGGTT
>NC_061852.1:27846663-27849163 GCF_019202785.1 Penaeus chinensis | reverse complement strand
CTTGAAGCTGCTACTGCTGCTGCTACTACAACTGCAGCTGCATTTCCTTGTAGGATAGCGTCCTCCATTTCTTTTCTCAAGGTCATGCCTACTTATATTTATTACTCGAAAGATATATGATGCATAATACTTTCTGCAACATTCGCTAGCTTGGCCGGTTCTCACATGGCTCGGGGCGTCCCCTAGTTAAGAGGTCCTTTTGCACAGAGTCTTAGGGCTTCGCGATCGAGTTGCCCCCAGTAAAGTAGATCGGGGAGGGGAGAGCCGCGGGCAAAATATATATTGCACAGGCGTCACTCCTTGGTTGCTGTTCTTTCTGTAACTTGGCGAGTCCTTGCGTAGAAAGGCTTTGGCCTGTATTTAGAGTTCGAAGTAAATTGCGTGCAAGTAACGGCTCAAGTAAATTCCACGGGTAGAAGCGGGTTACTTTGAAGTAATTTGTTTGAAAATCTAGGATCGGAGTCTATCGCCAAGATATGCCTCACAAGTATCTCCGACATATACCCGGGACGATGGACATATTTAATCGACTTTAAAAGCAACCTGAGCATGAATATACTTACTATATTTTTTTTGTGTGTAAATAATAATGATGAAATATGTATGCTTTCAACAAAAGTATGTGTACTTCAGAAAACTATGGTCGGTAAGGTTGAATATGCTAACTAGCTTCATGTGAGGACATTTATGAAAAGTTACACAATAGAATACATATAGTTTTATTACAAAGAAATTAGAAAATTAAGAGAAAAATTGTCCGTTGTTAGCACGAGTCCGTAAGATCGCTTCGCTTCCAGATTTTCATTTGGCTTTCGAGTGGCACATCAAATGTTTCTACCGCTGGATACATAAGGAAAGAATACAACTATGCAGACATGTTTTCGTCCGTTTGTTCGTGTTTAGCCTTGTCGGATAAGATACAGGCCTGCGAGTAAATTGCTTCATTCGTCGACGCAATTTTCTTTCGGACTTTGAATGCCACATTCACGTAACTGCCTTCGAGCGTTTTCGTGCGAGTAAATTACTTGCACGCGATTTACTTCGGGCTCTACATACGGCCTTGAGTGTCGGGGAGGAGTGTGATGCGTCCAATAGAATATCTGGCGAACGGTACGTGACATCGGCTGTCCGATTATTCTCTTAACTTCTGTCAGGCCACCCACACCTGAGGATCCATTCCCAGAGAAGATGTAGAGAGTAAAGTGTTCAAGTACCATGATCAGTGTTCGGAATTCTTTTGGGACAGGTTCTGTTAATTTCATCCTCATTTATCTTATGATCTGTTGTTAGTGATGATCCGCGATGGTAGGGAGATAGGTTCGGATGTCTGAGAGAGAGAGAGAGGGAGAGAGAGAGAGAGAGAGAGAGAGAGAGAGAGAGAGAGAGAGAGAGAGAGAGAGAGAGAGAGAGAGAGAGAGAGAGAGAGAGAGAGAGAGCGAGCGAGCGAGCTCTGAGTAATGTTGATAATTGTAAGAAAGGCAAAAATGTAAGAATGTTGAAATGTAAAATGAGCATCACCATCAAAGATCTTATTAATACCATCATCATCAATGAAGTTACTATTGTTCCGTTTATGTTATTTTTGCACTTGATAAGATTATCCCAACCGTCCCGGAAGGCATAGAGCCCGCCCCTAAGCCTCCCAATAAATGAGAAAACCAATACTGTTCCAACTTATATATCGAGTTTAATGAAGTTTTCAAATTATCTCGGAAGGCAAAGTTGTGGAAAGTAACCTCCTTGGGCAGTATTAATTAGAAACCGAGACGCTATGGATGCCGCCATTTTAGATCAGGAGGGAGGCATTAGAGGTGCATTTTAGCTGTTTTTTTTTTTTTTCTTTACGAGTTTAATGTGGAGTTCGTTTGCTCCGGCGATGCGGCTCTTGGTGACAATTGCCTCCAGGCGAAGCTTAAAGGGCGAGGTGTCGCTTATGAAACCTTTACTTGGAGGGAGATCGGAAGTCATGCGTTTCTTTTCTTCTGCTGATAAGGGGCATGGGCTTTCATTTTCTTCGACTCGTATTATCACCGTTGTTGTTGTTGTTGTTATTATTGTAATTGTTATCACCATTATTGTTGTTGTTATTGTTGTAATTGGTATCACCTTTAGTGTTGTTATTAGTGTTGTAATTATCATTATTATTGTAATTGCTATCCATTATTATAATTGTTTTTGTTATTTTTATTAGTGTGTGTGTGTGTGTGTGTGTGTGTGTGTGTGTGTGTGTGTGTGTGTGTGTGTGTGTGTGTGTGTGTGTGTGTGAGAGAGAGAGAGAGAGAGAGAGAGAGAGAGAGAGAGAGAGAGAGAGAGAGAGAGAGAGAGAGAGAGAGAGAGAGAGAGGGAGGGGGGGGGGGAGGCGAGGGAGAGAATTCATACTTTACCATTTCCCGAACTTAAGGGTAAACGACGATGCTAGGCAGTTTGATATTTCCTGCACTATAAGACGTGCATTACGAACACTTTATTATTGCAAAGATACACTGGTCTGAATTCAGTG
>NC_061852.1:27836663-27841663 GCF_019202785.1 Penaeus chinensis | reverse complement strand
ACAGACAGACAGACAGACAGACAGACAGACAGACAGACAGACAGACAGACAGACAGACAGACAGACAGACATATACATACATACATACAGGCAGGCAGGCAGGCAGGCAGGCAGGCAGGCAGGCAGGCAGGCAGGCAGGCAGGCAGGCAGGCAGGCAGGCAGGCAGGCAGGCAGACAGGCAGACAGGCAGACAGACAGACAGACAGGGAGAAGCCAGCCTGAGATAGATGTGGAGGAACGGGAGACAGAGAGCGGCGCAATAGGGGACAGGGAAATTCCCCCATCCCTCTCCTTCCTTCTCCTTCTCTCCCGCAGTCAGCACAGGATATGAGGACGTTGGCTGAAAGGATATGGAGTCGGAATAGCAGGATATTTGACCCATCACAATTGCTCTATCTCCGCCCTGCTCGATACACGCCGGTCGGGTGCGTGCGCGTGTTTTGTGTGTGTGTGTGTGTGTGTGTGTGTGTGTGTGTGTGTGTGTGTGTGTGTGTGTGTGTGTGTGTGTGTGTGTGTGTGTGTGTGTGTTTTTTTTTAAGCGTTTTTCATTGTATGAAATGGGTTTTGTGAGTGTGATGTGTAAATGCCTCCATGAAGGGACTTTTACTCCGTCGATGAATATTTTTGTGTGGATTCCCTGTGATCTAGTGTACAGCTCCTAATCCCCTGATATCATAAGAGCTTTGGGGAAAAAAAAAAAAAAAAAAAAAAACGGAACTAGCAACAGCAATTATAGGAGAGGGAGGTAAGAGAGGGAAGAATAGGAAATGCCGGATAAAATTAAAAGGAAGGAGAAGGGGAGAGGAAGGCCTGAACCGTGGACGGAAAAGAAAAGATGACGAAGAGGAGAGTTGGCGATCGCGGAGGAAAAGAGGAATGGAAGCAAAGGGGGAAACAGATGGAGAAAATAAACAAAATGAAAGACTATGGGATTGAGAAAATAAACAAAATGAAAGACTATGGGATTACGGAGAAATAAAGGAAAGATCATGCAGGGAATGAAGAGAGGTGCAAGGGATAAAGGACGAGAGAGAAGGAAATTGGAAAGAAGTGGGAAGAGTTGGAGATAGAAAGCAGGATGATAACAATTGTAAAACATCGGAGGATGATGATAATTCTGGTAACTGCGATAGTGATGGGATGTCATTATCGTTTTTACTGTTATTAGAACTGTAATAGCATTAACACTTTTAGTAACCATAGTATAAATAGTAATAGTTCTAGTAATAGTAATAGTAATAGTAATAGTAACATACACGTAGAGTAATAGTAGCAAGTTCCAAAATAAGTGTTAATACTAATAACATTGATAACTACAGTGAAGACATTAAAGATAGGACGTATAGGTGTAGTAGCGTCTTCGTCCCGTTTTCTTATCTCCCCTTCCTCTCCTATTCTCTCTCTTTCCACTTTCCCTTTTCCTCTTTCTCCTTTCCCTTTTCCTACACTTTTATCTCCCCCCCCCCTCCTCTCCATATCCATTCCCCATCTGATTTCCACCCCCCTCCTCTTTCTATACCCTCTTTTCCTATATCTCCCCTCCCCTCCCCTCCCCTCCCCCTCCCCCTCCCCCCCTCCCCCTTACCCTCTCCCTCTCCCTCTCCCTCTCCCTCTCCCTCTCCCTCTCCCTCTCCCTCTCCCTCTCCCTCTCCCTCTCCCTCTCCCTCTCCCTCTCCCTCTCCCTCTCCCCACGCCCCTCAGGAATGGGTGAGTCATAAGGCCGGAGTTTCCTGGCGGCTTGGCGTAATCAGCGGGTCCAGGAGCGAGCTTAGGAATGACTTCGCCTCGCAAACAATCTCTCGCTGAATCTCTCTCTCTCTCTCTCTCCCTTCCTCCCTCCCTCCCTTCCTCCCTCCCTCCCTCCCTCCCTCCCTCCCTCCCTCCCTCCCTCCCTCCCTCCCTCCCTCCCTCCCTCCCTCCCTCCCTCCCTCCCTCCCTACCCCCCCCCCTACCCCCCTCCCTTATTGTTTTCTTCCTGTCCATTTTCCCCTTTTCCTTTTTCTCTCTTCCGCGCAAAGCTCCCTCTTCCCCGTCATCTCCACATGTACCCCCTTTTCTCTGTTCTTCTACACCCTTATCTCCGTTTTCCTCTCCATCTCCACTCTTACCCTCCTATTCCTCTGCCTCCCCACCCTCATTCTGCACCCTTCCGCCCTTCCTCCTCCGCCCCCTCCGTCTCAGTCTCCTGCTTCTTCATTCCCACGAATATATTCAATCTCGGTCTTGCCTCCTTCCACACTCTCATATGAGTGACTCCAGATTTCCCAGAAGTCAGATATGATTTTTTTGTTTGCACTCTTTTGTGTACGTGCGTGTGGTTTGTGTGTGTGTGTGTGTGTGTGTGTGTGTGTGTGTGTGTGTGTGTGTGTGTGTGTGTGTGTGTGTGTGTGTGTGTGTGTGTGAGCGTGTTTATTTGTTTGTATGTTTGAACCTGCCTGTATGTGTGGAATAAAATTATAAAGGTAAGGATAAAACAGGAATATCCCTCACAAAAACGGAAACAGGTAAAGAAAATATTGTCGAATAAAGTCATGAAAATAAAATAACGATGCAGGGAAAGTGGAGGAGAGCGTCCAAATGCCCAGCGTTTAATAGCAGCCGAAACGACCAGGATACAAAACGAGACAGTCAATCAACATGCAGATTAATTGTCGTGGAAGCTGCGGGCACTTGGGAGCCCCGAAGGTCACAACACAATCCCTGTTAGACACTTAGGAATTTTACGAGGTATAAACGCTTTATTAAGGCGTTCGGATGTTTGCAGGCATTGCAATAGAATCGCGAATGTATCAGTTAATGTGCTTTTGTTGCCGAGTTTCAATTTCCAGCCGTAATATGGCCGAGGAATGGCGCGGCGGGTGCTGCGTCGGAATTAATCTTCGGCCGACTTGCCTCACTTTCGGCGAGCGATTCGTCGGGCGCTTAGGCCCTTGCGAGCGGGGGCTGGACTCGGCGTTGGTCGTTAGTGACGCACGTGATGCAGAAGTTAAGTTATTAGCGAGTGCGTAATACACTTCCGCCCCGCCTCCCAACCTTCCATCACAGGGAAAACCTGCCGGTGCCAATGTTCGTGGAAGTCATAGAAAACGCATCGGCGATCGTAAAGGTTGAGGGAGAACTGCAAAAGTTTGTTAGACCGGCGTTACGCGTCGTAATCTCGACTCTTATTGGTCCACTTTTCATGCTTGCTTATGTCGGCCGAACGAGGCGATTGTTGTCCCGTTGATGGAAGGGGGCGTGTGCGTTGCCGTCCGATTGGCCGGGCGGCGTGACGGAAGGGGGTGCTGGGGGAGGGGGTGGGGCGGTGGCGGCGGTTAAAGTCGGGAGATTGATTGCAATTCGCGAAATGGGTCTAGCCTGACTTATTACTTTGGTCTGGAACACAAGACGTCGTTAAGACTCACCGTATTTATCTCTTTATTTAGCAAGTCCGTTTAGCGTACTACAAGCTTGTGTTTACTCTCTTAAAGGTGATGGGTGATTGCGTTTATGAAGTAACTAACTAATATCAAAATTTCATTGATCTTCAGCAAACAAGACATATAACATATTGATTGAAATTTATTAAAAGTGGCCAGAAATACTTTTGTTTTGTAAAGGAATCGAAGACAAGGCAGGAAGTGAACTTGAGGCAAATTTTAAAGCTGTTATAAGAGGCTTCCGCCGAATGCAACCTGGGCCGGGTGTTGCATCACTGAGGGAAACTGATGCCTCTTAATGAAAACGAAACGGATAACCAAGACGAAACAGAACGCTGAAACAAAGGTAGAAGATGATGAAGCGAGGCGAGGAGAAGAACGAGAGGCGCTGGAAAGGAGGCCTGAAACGGCGATGCTTTCCCGCTTCGTGAAGAGAGAAGCGGCTCTGCGTGAACCACTCGATAGGAAACCGCGCCCCGACCACCACCACCTGTCTCTCCGTGGCGAGACCCTCCTCACCTGGAAGCAGCAGTTGTAGTGGAGGTGGTGGCGGTGGGAGGTTGTAGGAGGATAGGGGGGGGGGGGGGAGGGAGCTAGGTCAGGGGAAGGTGATAAGGATGAATAACGCATGAGCCGCCAATAGAGGAGTCAGCTTTAATGACATTGTCCGCTATCTCTAGTCCGCTCCTAACCCGCTTTATGGGCCTGGAAGTGTCGTGGCGGTAAGGGTGAAGGGACGCACTACCTTGCCATGATGGAATAGTGGGAGGGAATGCGATGGAGAAGAGGAGGGGGAAGAGGAGGATGGAGAAGGGTAGTAATAGTAGGAGGAAGTGGGGAAGGAGGAGAAGGAGCAGGGCGGGGGAAGAGAAGGAGGAAGAGGAAGAGGAAGAGGGGGAAGAGAAGGAGAAGGAGAAGGAGAAGGAGAAGGAGAAGGAGAAGGAGAAGGAGAAGGAGAAGGAGAAGGAGAAGGAGAAGGAGAAGGAGAAGGAGAAGGAGAAGGAGAAGGAGAAGGAGAAGGAGGAGGAGAAGGAGAAGGAGAAGGAGAAGGAGAAGTAGTGGAAAAGGAAGAGGTGGGAGAAGGGAGAGAAGGGAGAAGAGGAAAAGAGAGGTGGAGAGGAAAAAGAGTAAGAGGAAGAGGAAAACAGGAATAATGAAAAAAATAGTAAAAGCAGGAAAAAGAGAAAGGGTGAGAAAGACAAGAGAAAATGAAAAAAAGAAATGCAGAAGATACAAGGAAGTGTTACAAGCAGATAGGTTGGAAGTCAGTTGCATACACTGTCTTACAGTCAGTGTGCAATTAGCATGTTGCATTTGCACTCCGCCTTTTGTTGTTGCCATTTCATTTGAAGAATGACTGATAATCAGGAGATAACTCATATTGCCTTTTACGGTTTCATGGCAAGGATCAAAAAGACATAAAGGAGAGGGAATAAAGGCAAAATAGAGGACAGGGAGGAAAAAGGCGAGTAAGGAAAGAATGTTAAGGAAGAATGCAGCACGAGAGTGGAAGGGGAAGAAAAAGAGAGACGGAAAAGATAAACTATGGAATTTGAATATACGCGAGCGAGGATAAAAGAG
>NC_061852.1:27811663-27814163 GCF_019202785.1 Penaeus chinensis | reverse complement strand
GATTCATACATACATGTATACATACATACATACATACATACATACATACATACATACATACATACATACATACATACATACATACATACATATATATATATATATATATACATACATACATACATACATACATACATACATACATACATACATACATACACACACACACACACACACACACACACACACACACACACACACACACACACACACACACACACACACACACACACACACACGCACACGCACACACGCGCGCGCGCGCGTTTATACATACAAATACATACATACATACATACATACATACATACATACATACATACATACATACATACATACATACATACATACATACATACATACATACATACATACATGCAGCAAGTGAAAGTATGTAATAATCTACAAGATTAATTCATTAGTGTTAATGACTTTTGTTTTCATTTTGTAAGTCATCCCAGAAGAGTTCAATTTGTTTTGGTGTGTGACGCTGCAGTGGAGACTTGGGCACAGGTCTTTGGGTGTTTTGAACGAAGCGATTGAACGCCTCAGTCTGCGGTGCCTGTGGAGGTCTGTTATGCTTTGGGTCACGGTGGCAGAATGTTTCTTTTAATCCTTTGTATGAGAACTTGTACTTTTGCTTCATAGTGTGTTGTTATTAGTGCGGTGTTTGTGCTCCCGCACCCCTCTTCCCCTCTAGCCCTCCCGCCCCCCCCCTCTCTTGTGGATCCCCTGCGGACAGTCACGCCCTCCACTCCTCTCCCTCCCCTCCACTTCCACTTCTCTCATCTCTCTTTGCTGGTACTAACTTGGGCCCTTTTATTATCTCTCCCATGTCCATCCCTCACATTCTGCCGCCGTTGCTGCTGCTGCTGGTGCTGCTGATGCTGATGCCGCTACCACCACCACTTCCACCACCACCACCACCACCGCTTGACTGCCACCACTACCATCACCACAACCACCATCACTTCCACTTCTACCACCATCTCCACCGCTGCTCGGGTACCTCAGGTGACGCCATGGTGCGGTCGGCCGAGTTCAGCCAGCTCGCTGCCCAGATCAGCTCCCTCACCTCTTCCTTCCACCAGGACGACCCCCTCTCCTTCTCCCTGGACGATCCGCGTAAGTATAAAGGGAGCTCTGCCCGTTGGGTTCGGGGTCATGCGAGGCCGAGTGCGGGCGCCGCCTCCTCGAACTCGGGTAGTACTCTTAGCGATGTTATGTTGTCGACGATCTCGCATATAGATGGTGAAACGTAGACACTGCCATTCTATCGTCAGTGAGGGGTATTCTTGTGAGTATCAGAATGGTTTCTGTACATATCCCATTTTTGCATTATTTAACTGGCGTAGATTAGATGTAAATATTGGGGGTTCAAGAAAAGTAAATTAAATATGGCAATTGTCAGCCGTAGAATTTTTGCTTTTGTGTTGGTGCTGTGGGAGGTTTGCTCAATATGATTGGCATGCATTAATTTTATGATGATCTTTTGTTAAGTTCACCAGAAAAGTTATATATATATATGTATATATATGTATATATATTATCATACTTTTATTAGAATATTTTCTTTGGCCGTTCAATCTGTGGAAATTATCCTTCAATTTTCTTTTATTTCTAAGTGAAGATGATGTAAATTGAATGGGATGGGTGCAGATCTTTTGCCTTTACTTGTTGACGGTGTGTGAAGTTGACCAGGTAGTTTGTTGTTAGTGCAGTCTGAGATAAGTTTTAGAATAAGTGAGTAGAAAAGAAATAGATACGAGTGTAGATGGCTGGAACAACATAGAGAGAGAAGGAGAGGAGAATAGAGGGGGCATAGAAGAGAAAATAGGATAAAAGAAAAGATAGGGAAGGAAAGGAACGCGGAGAAGAGCGGATGGGGTGTGAAGTAGGCAACCAGGGAACACAAACCAATGGGGAAAACAGGGAGGAGATGAGGAGCACATGGAATTACAGCTGGCCATAAAGGGGTTTACGGGGAGAGTCCAGGAGCAGAGAACTATCCTTCGTCCCAGCTAAGTAGTCACTGATACACGCGGGAAGGGGATGTATGGGGTCGGCTTATTGCCACACTTAGGGATCCTTAGGGTCATGTACGTGTTGCAGGTGGTCAGTGCAGGTTGCAGTTTTATTTTTTTTAGGATATTAAGGAATGAAAATCTGAGGGTTGTTTCTTGCAGCGGGGTAAGGGGTGTTTATTTTAAGTAGGAATGACGTAGGTCTCTGTCTTAAGCTATGTGAATAGACCTTTGGTGGGAATATGAGACAGTCAAGAGAGATTTTCATTATGAAGCAGACTTTATAGTAGTTGGTCCAGCGGGGTATTTACTTAGGGGCAATTTAGCAAGAACAGCAGTTTCCTTTGGTAAGTATTGAAAAGTGAATCCTGTGAGTAAGTCGCATAGTAAATGAAATTGTCAAGAAACTGAACTCTCAACAAAATGCGTTTTGCTGGTAAGTATAAGATCGGTATGCCTTCTTTCTGGGTTGTGGT
>NC_061852.1:27801663-27809163 GCF_019202785.1 Penaeus chinensis | reverse complement strand
TAGATATTAGTTTCATTGTTGCCCATGAATGGTCCCATTAGTGCTATTTAGTAGGTGTTTGGGTGTTGGCCCTTAAACGACAGAACTTTAAGACATTAACCTTGCCGTTATTTATTAAGGCATAGCTGCAATCTTTTATTCTCTTACTTAATGCATGATATACGGAGTATGTACAGAATAAAATGAAATAATGTCGTAGGATAGAGGAGATATAATGCTTCAGCAAATTTGAATACAGTTGCATTTCCGATGCAAGAAATTCCATGCATCATTAGTATATCAGATCATATCAGATCGGGCTTGGGCAAAGATAACAACCTTGTCTCTCTGACGAAATCTCCATGCGGTCCCAATAGTAGCCGCCATTTCGGGCGATCCGACAGTAGGTCTCGATCAAAAAGGTCTTGAGAACAGCTTAAGTGTTAACATAACTCTGGTACTTTGACTTGAGGTGGGTGTAGACTATAGGTTTAGTGTAGAATTCTTAACCTTTTAAGAAAATTGAAACAGAGACAAGGTATAGCGATAGGAGGAAATGGAAAGAATCATGTAGACATTATATCAGATGCCACAGCTGTTTGGCGTATTTTATAATTAGTGCATTCTAAAAGAACACTGTTCTGAAGAAACTCATTTAATTCACGGGAGAGAAAACCTTCAGATGGCATAGTCAAAAGGAATAGCCTTGGAGTTGTGGGAAAACATCAAACATCATAGCAACAACAGGACTATTTGCCTGGAGTTTTAATGTATGTATAGAGAGTCGCCTGCCTTTAAATGTAGACGTGAAAGAGTACTAAGTAGAAGAGACTACATCATTCAGATAGTGAAAGCTAGTGATTATTATAGATGAGTCGCTAAGGTGTGCTTGTGGCGGTCGTAGTGACCTGACATAGGCGAGGGATTTTGTACCCCTCGGCAGGACGGGCATTCATGCCTTTCGGGCAAGGACATGACTAGAACGGGACGGAATAGACGATCCATAGGGACAGGTACGAGAAAGAGTTCCCCCAGGGGACAAGGGCGGGGCGAAGACCGTTTAAGAGTCACTTCCCAGGGAGCTCGAACAATATTGTAACAGAGTCAAGAGGCTAACTTTCACACCGTGCACCTCGGGCTGCTTCGTCTTGTGGTGTGTGGCTCTGGCTGTTTTCTTTATTCGCACAAAAGTGTCCACGGTAGGTGCTCATCTGTGCGTCTTTCTCTTGCTCTAACACTTTTGCCTGTTTGGTCATTCTGTCTGTGCACCGGCAGGGTAGATTGCACTGCAATGTGGTGCAACAGCAATTAGTCAGATAACGTAAGATTATGTTTCATTGTAAGTAAATGATAGTCAAGTCTAAATTGTGCCTATGTCAGGGACCTTAATGTCTGTCTCGTCATCATCATTTGTGTTTCTGTCATTTAACGTAATTATGGTTAATAACACGTATTGTTTTGCTTCTCATAAGTTGTAAAGAGCGTAGTAACAATAAATATTTTTAAGCATAAACAGTACAGTAATTACCAGGCAGATTACACAAATTATCATTGCGGGTGGCACTGTGCCTCCCTTCCCCCCTCTCTCCCCCCGCCTCGAGTAGACTCTCCGCTGAACGTCTTTGACGAAACGGAGGAGGACGCGGCCACGCTGGAGGGCGGCGAGGAGCAAGCTCAAGCCATAACCACCGAGGGCGAAACGGCGTATTCATCCGACGGCGGCGCCTTGTCACCCACCGCCGCCCACGCCGCTGCCCAGCCCGACCACGAAACCCACCATCCATCCGTCCACGAAGGGTGAGTACTCGTTGTGCCTTCGTGTGAAAACTCTTCTCTTTGGATTCCTCGTCCGCTGATTCCCTGGAGGAGCCGAGTCGATTCCATCCTGATGTCGTGTTGGGATATGACCATGTGTATTGTATAATATATGAAATTAATTCACGCTGCAAAAGGAACCGGATGGTTTTTTTAGGTATGATTTTATAGTAACGTTATTTTTGTTCACTGAAGATACAAATTAACAAAAAAACGGCATTCAAAACTACATGTTCATTCAGTGTTTGTTTTGACATGTAACGTTCTCGCTTCTCTTCCGAATCGTTTGTTTGGCTTCCCTGCTTTTCCAGGGCTGTATTTTTTAGGTATTGTATTCCCTCCGCGGGCGCGTTGAAGTGAATTATGACGCAGATGGAAAGTAATGAACCCAGAGCACACGCCATGATGCCTTTTGTGGTTGTGTGTTTGTTTACACACATTTGTTACTTGTGGCTGGGGCGTTTTATCGCAAATGTGATGGATATAAGGTCAATATGGGGCAGCTTATCCCACCATGAAAGGCTTTCCGTCCGAATGGAAACGGAAATGCTTATATTTCATCGGTCTTTTTTTTAGCGTTATTACCGTTTTTTATTTTTCTTCCTCTTTGTTGTTGTTTGGAGTATCATCATCATCATCATCGTCATCATCATCATCATCATCATCATCATCATCATCATCATCATCATCATCATCATCATCATCATCATCATCATCATCATCATCATCACCATCATCATCGTCATCATCATCATCATCATCATCGTCATCATCATCGTCATCATCATCATCATCATCATCACCATCATCGTCAATCATCAACATCATCATCATCATCATCATCATCATCATCATCATCATCTTGTCATCATCAGTCACCATCATCATCGGTCACCATCATCATCATCATCATCACCATCACTATCATCAGTCATCATCATCATCAGTCATCATCATCAGTCATCATCATCAGTCATCATCATCATCATCGTCAGTCATAATCATAATCATCATCATCATCATCATCGTCGTCATCGTCATCACCATCATCATCACCATCATCAGTCATCATCATCAGTTATCATCATCAGTCATCATCATCATCAGTCATCATCATCGTCAGTCATCATCGTCATCAGCATCAGCATCATTATCACTCCTATAGTTATTCTTAATTTAATGTTATTTTATTGCAATTCATCACGTTTTTAAACCGTAGTCTAGTTTCCTCACATATTCTTTTCGGATGAGTCGGCGCAAGGGTTGCTTTTATGACCTTCCTGTCACAGGGAGTAAGGCCGCGTCTAGGTCACGCAGTCCTGGGTCGTGTGTCATATGCCTTGCGAGGCCACATTACGCGTTTTATCTGTGGTGAGAGTACGGGGGTGCTCTTAAAACCGGGTACATTTTGTGTTTGTTTGTTTGTTTGTTTGTGGGGATTTAGTGTCCGAAATGTTGATAGCGGTAACGGCAAGAACGGCTATCGTCAAAGTAGTTCTTGTAGGGAATTTTCATGGGATTCAGATTAAAGCGGGTTGGAGAGAGACTGAGTGTGTGTGTGTGTGTGTGTGTGTCAGTGTGCGTGTGCGTGTGCGTGTGCGTGTGCGTGTGCGTGTGCGTGTGCGTGTGTGTATACACACAAACACACACACAGCGATATATATTTATGTGTGTATCTACATATATGTATATATATATGTATTTATATATATGAATATATATATATATGTATATATATTATACATATACATATATACATATATACATATATACATATATACATATATACATATATACATATATACATATATACATATATACATATATACATATATACATATATATGTATATATATGTATATGTATATATACATATACATATATACATATGTATATATATATATGCACATATATACATATATGTTAATATATGTATATATACATATATACATATGTACACACACACACACACACACACACACACACACACACACACACACACACACACACACACACACACACACACACACACACACACACACACACACACGCATATATGTGTATATATATATATGTGTATATATATATGTGAGAGAGTGAGAGAATTAGGGAATAAGAGAATGAGAGACTGAGACTGAGACTGTGACTGTGACTGTGACTGTGATTGAGACTGAGACGGAGACAGAATGAGACTGAGACTGTGACTGTGACTGTGATTGAGACTGAGACTGTGACTGTGACTGTGACTGTGACTGTGACTGAGACTGAGACTGAGACTGTAACTGTGACTGAGACTGTGACTGTGACTGAGACTGAGACTGAGACTGTGACTGTGACTGTGACTGTGACTGTGACTGAGACTGAGACTGAGACTGAGACAGACTGAGACTGAGACTGAGACTGTGACTGAGACTGAGACTGAGACTGAGACTGTGACTGTGACTGTGACTGTGACTGAGACTGAGACTGTGACTGTGACTGTGACTGTGACTGTGACTGTGACTGTGACTGAGACTGAGACTGAGACAGACTGAGACTGTGACTGAGACTGAGACTGAGACAGACTGAGACTGAGACTGAGACTGAGACTGAGACTGTGACTGAGACTGAGACTGAGACTGAGACTGAGACTGAGACTGAGACTGTGACTGTGACTGTGACTGTGACTGTGACTGTGACTGAGACTGAGACTGAGACTGAGACTGAGACTGAGACTGAGACTGAGACTGAGACTGAGACAGAGACAGAGACAGAGACAGAGACAGAGACAGAGACAGAGACAGAGACAGAGACAGAGACAGAGACAGAGACAGAGACAGAGACAGAGACAGAGACAGAGACAGAGACACAGAGACAAACACAGAGACATAGACAGACAGAAAGACAGAGATATAGCACATATCCGCGGAAGCGATCAAGGCAAGCGGGGAGAGGTGCTTCTCCATGCCTGCTCCCTTCGCCCGTGTTCCTCCCTCTCGAAAATTCACCGTCAAGCTTTTATTGTGAAAGTTATTGTTGTGCGGACGCCAGCTGTCGTAAAGCAGGCCTCTCAGGCTGATTCATGGTGCCACACACTCGTCTCGGTCTTTTTACACATTTGTATTTTGCACAAGTTAATGCCCCCGGGCGAATGATGCGCCGCGGGGATGGCGCTCCGGGAGTATGGGCCGAGGAGGGGGGGAGGGGCGGGGGCAGGGCATGGGGACAGAGGGGATCAGGTTGATATCAATATTTATAGGATGCCGCCCCCCCTCTCCTGCCGCGTTGCCTGTTGGGTCGCATCGGGGCATCGCTGGAGAGTTCTTCAGGGTGTGGTGGGGGTGGGGGATGGGGGGTGCGGAGGCTGGTCTCGAGAGTCCTTGTTTCTCGTTATAAAATTATGCTTGCTTGTTGCCGGAGATTTGCTTTTGTGGGATGGAAAGCGGTGAGGAGGAGGAGGAGGAGGAGGAGGAGGAGGAGGAGGAGGAGGAGGAGGAGGAGGAGGAGGAGGAGGAGGAGGAGGAGGAGGAGGAGGAGGAAAAACTGAAGGTGGAATCAATATCACGTACGAGGAATGGAGACAGCGGAGAAGACAGATTCTAATGACAGCAACATAGAAGTGATTAAAAACTGCAAAAGTGATACGATAAGATTTAGAATTATCTTTCTTTTGCTCATTCTTCTCGTGTCACTTTCAAATTCTTATTCATTTCTTTATTCGATTCTCTTTTTTATACTGCTTTACATTCCTTCGCTTCCTTTCTTCGTGTTCTGCATTCACCAGTCTTCATCATCCTGTGTCTGTTCTTCGCTGCTCCTTTCTTTGTTATTCAATTCCCCTTCTGATTCTTTCTTATCTCTTCCCTCCGTCGTATCCCACCTCATCCTTTCATCCCCATGCCATCTCCTTTTCCCGTTCCTCCTCTTCCTCTTTTTTTTCCTCCAGCTCTTACCTCCTATTCCTCCGCTTTTTTTCCCGACCCTTCCCCATCCGATCTGCCTCCTCTTCCTCTTCTTCCCCACCCGTTTCCGCTTCTTCCTCATCTTCCCCACCCGTTTCCGCCTCTTCCTCTTCTTCCCCACCCGTTTCCGCCTCTTCCTCCTCTTCCTCCCCAACTCGCCCCAACTTAAGAAGCCAAACAGCACCCCAATGTTTCTGCCGTACATCGGAACACGTCCCATGAGGGTTATTGAAAAGAAAGTTTCATTAAGTGCTGGGAGGCTAAGAAAGAAGGGCGTCTCCGCGACACAGGGCAGTAAACGACAGTTCCGTGGGTTTAAGGGCGAGAGTCCCACGCTCGTAAGGGAGATTGTGAGCCATGTATGGTAATCAGGCGTAATTTTTTCGCGCGCTTCTCCAGACGAAGAGGAGATGTAAGGGAGAGGGAATGGGAGAGGGAGAGGGAGAGGGAGAGGGAGAGGGAGTGGGAGTGGGAGTGAGAGTGAGAGTGAGAGTGAGAGTGAGAGTGAGAGTGAGAGTGAGAGTGAGAGTGAGAGTGAGAGTGAGAGTGAGAGAGAGTGGGAGTGGGAGTGGGAGTGGGAGTGGGAGTGGGAGAAGGAGTGGGAGTGGGAGTGGGAGTGGGAGTGGGAGTGGGAGTGGGAGTGAGAGTGAGAGTGAGAGTGAGAGTGAGAGTGAGAGTGAGAGTGAGAGTGAGAGTGAGAGTGAGAGTGAGAGTGAGAGTGAGAGTGAGAGTGAGAGGGAGTGGGAGTGGGAGTGGGAGTGGGAGTGGGAGTGGGAGTGGGAGTGAGAGGGAGTGGGAGTGGGAGTGGGAGTGGAAAATGAAAAGGGAAATGGAAAGGAAAAGAGAAAGAGGAATAATTGAGAGGAGGAGTAAAAAAGGAAGAAGGAAAGGGAGAGGTAGAAGGAGAGGTAGAGGTTGTGGTAAAGCGAGGGGGGGAAAGAGGGAGAGGAAAAAGGAGAGGAGAAAATTGAATGGTCAGAAAAAAATAAGAAAATATAGCCAAGGAATGGAAGAAGAAAAAGAGAAAAAAGCTACGCGTTAATTTTGAAAACCAGAAGCATTTCACACCAAATGTGATCTATTTGTGTCCGGTCCTGCAATATCGATCCGCGGAGTGATGGCCATCGCCTTCAGCGCTTTCAGTCACTCGTTCACGCTTCGCCATTGTCCGCCTTTATTTGGGGTTACCTGGAATTACGGACTGCCTCGAGACAGCTATTTTCTCGTCTGCGGGAGGACTCTGCTCCTTGCCTCTGTTGGAACCGTGGCCTCTGGATTCCTCTTCCTTTTCCTTCTCCTCTCTTTTTCTTTTTCTTTTTCTTCTCCTTCTCCTTCTCCTTCTTCTTCTCCTTCTTCTTCTTCTTCTTCTTCTTCTTCTTCTTTTTCTTCCTCCTCCTCCTCCTCCTCCTCCTCCTCCTCCTCCTCCTCCTCCTCCTCCTCCTCCTCCTCCTCCTCCTCCTCCTCCTCCTCCTCCTTCTCCTCCTCCTCCTCTTCTTCTTCTTTTTCTTCTTCGTCCCCTCCTCTTCTTCATCGTCCCAACCTCCTCTCCCATTCCTCCTCTCCCCCCTTCTTCCTCAGACCCTAATTGAAGCCGCAAATAGAGAAGTGTCGCAGGTCAAGCATAGAAGTTGAAGACACAGACTCCTCTATTTATCCACCTGCAGAACTGTTTCTTGCCGTCTGCCTCTCTTACCCTCCTCACTTCCCCGTCTGCCTCTCTTCTCCTCCTCACTTCCCCGTCTGCCTCTCTTGTCCTCCTCACTTCC
>NC_061852.1:27786663-27796663 GCF_019202785.1 Penaeus chinensis | reverse complement strand
TCAAAAGCCCGGCCGAGATTGAAGTCGTGAGTCGTTTAAATCAAAGTGGCGGGGTATCAATTACTGGGCCATCATCCCCTCATTAAAAGTCTGTCCCGCACACCAGCCGGGGGGAAGGCGGAGGGGGGGAGGGGGGGAACGCGGCCATCATCAACGTTGGGGGGGGGGGAAGGGGGAGTGGGGAGACAGGAATAATTAAGACGAGCAGAGCGGGGATGGAATGACTGCAGCGAAGGAGGATGGAGAGGGATACCCCCCCCCCCCACACACACACAAACACACACATACACATATATATGTGTACACACACACGAGGGAATATTCGATACTATTCCTTTAAGTGTAAATATACATTCATACAGTAATTAACAGCCAGTAGATACAAATTAAATTATTTGAAAAAGCAATCATTTACTTTGGATATTGACAGCACAGAATGTCGATCATTTAATTTAACTAAGGACTAAAGGGAAGAATGTGGGCGAGGATTTAATTAAGAGGTGTTGCTGATCTCTGACAACTGTTGATTCATTTCAAACAGCTGTTTGGCTCCGCTTGGTGTAATCTGAGCTGTTGATTTATTGGCATGTTATTGTTATTGTTTTACCATCTCATCTTCTCTCTCTCTCTCTCTCTCTCTCTCTCTCTCTCTCTCTCTCTCTCTCTCTCTCTCTCTCTCTCTCTCTCTCTCTCTCTCTCTCTCTCTCTCTCCCATTCTATTTTTGGTATGTCTGTCTTTATATCAATCCCGTTATGTATTTATTTTATAATGTTTCATGTGTTTGTTTATGATATTCCCGTCGGCCTCTCCCACTCGTCCCAGTTAATGTTCTTACTCTTTCTGTTTTTCATTTATCTTGCTATTTAGATCACACAGGTTTATCAGTTGCTTTCTCTTTGTACATTCTACGCATGTAATACACGTAAGCACACGCACACGCAAGCACACGCACACGCAAGCCCACGCACACCCAAACACACTCACAGGCAAGTACACGCACACGCAAGCACACGCACTTATTAACTTCCCGTCCTTTCTCAGCCTTCATCTTCACTTTCCCTTTGTTTTGTTGTCAGCAGTGCGTTACCTCTGAATAGAATTGGTCGCTTTTTGAATGATATATCTTCCTCTCTTGTAACCGTCTCTCTCTCTCTCTCTCTCTCTCTCTCTCTCTCTCTCTCTCTCTCTCTCTCTCTCTCTCTCTCTCTCTCTCTCTCTCTCTCTCTCTCGCTCTCTCTCTCTCTCTCTCTCTCTCTCTCTCTCTCTCTCTCTCTCTCTCTCTCTCTCTCTCTCTCTCTCTCTCTCTCTCTCTCTCGCTCTCTCTCTCTCTCTCTCTCTCTCTCTCTCTCTCTCTCTCTCTCTCTCTCTCTCTCTCTCTCTCTCTCTCTCTCTCGCTCTCTCTCTCTCTCTCTCTCTCTCTCTCTCTCTCTCTCTCTCTCTCTCTCTCTCTCTCTCTTCTCTCTCTCTCTCTCTCTCTCTCTCTCTCTCTCTCTCTCTCTCTCTCTCTCTCTCTCTCTCTCTCTCTCTCTCTCTCTCTCTCTCTCTCTCTCTCTCTCTCTCTCTCTCTCTCTCTCTCTCTCTCTCTCTCTCTCTCTCTCCTCTCTCTCTCTCTCTCTCTCTCTCTCTCGCTCTCTCTCTCGCTCTCTCTCTCTCTCTCTCTCTCTCTCTCTCTCTCTCTCTCTCTCTCTCTCTCTCTCTCTCTCTCTCTCTCTCTCTCTCTCCCCCCCTCTCTCTCTCTCTCTCTCTCGCACTTTCTCTCTCTCTCTCTCTCTCTCTCTCTCTCTCTCTCTCTCTCTCTCTCTCTCTCTCTCTCTCTCTCTCTCTCGCTTGCCTCCCTCCCCTCCCTCCCCTCCCCTCTTTCTTCCCCACTCCCTCACCCCCTCCCCCTCATTTCTCTCTCTCTCTCTCTCTCTCTCTCTCTCTCTCTCTCTCTCTCTCTCTCTCTCTCTCTCTCTCTCTCTCTCTCTCTCTCTCGCTCCCCCTCCCCCCACTCCCCCTCCCCCTCCCTCTCGCCTCCCTCCCCTCTCTCTTCCCGCCTTCCCTCTTTCCCTCCCCTCCCCCTCCTTTCCCCCTCTCCCCCCCCCCCCCTCTTCCTCAATCCCTCTCTCTCCCTGAGTACGTGCGTGTTTGCGTTCCTTCCTTTTAAACTTAGAAGCATTTCTTTCCATCCCTCTCCATTCCCGGCAAACTTTCCCTATCCCATTCTCCTCCGTCCGGGAAACCTCATCCCTTCGCCAGCGCCGCCCTTCCTGCTCCTATCCCTCTTTGTGACTGTCCCTGAGCGACCAACTTGGGAAATCTAAATCACATTTGACCTTGCGCCCGTCCAAGGGTAAACAGTTTTCTGGGCTGAGCCTCTTATTTCCCAGCCTGTTCTGAGCGGAAGTATTTTTAAATGTATTTTTTTTTTTTCCTGATTTTGTTTTTTTTCTTTGTTATTTTGTCGTCTTTATCCCTTTGTCTTTCTTTTTCTTTCTCGTCTTCTTTCTCCTTTTGGTCGTGTTCTTCCTCCTCACCTTTCTTTCCCTTTCCTTTTTTTCTTCTTTTTCTCCTCCTGTTCCTCCTGCTGCTGCTTCTCCTTCCCCTCCTCCTCCTCCTGCTCCTGTTCATGCTCCTTCTCCTGCCCCTGCTTCTCCTCCTCTTCCACCTCCTCCTCCTCCTCCTCCTACTCCTACTCCTACTCCTACTCCTACTCCTACTCCTCCTCCTCCTCCTCCTCCTCCTCCTCCTCCTGCTCCTGCTCCTGCTCCTGCTCCTCCTCCTCCTCCTCTTAATCTGCTTCCTCTTCTTCCTCCTCCTCCTCCTCCTCCTCCTCCTCCTCCTCCTCCTCCTCCTCCTCCTCCTCCTCCTCCTCCTCTTCCTCCTCCTTCTCTTCTTCCTCCTCCTCCTCCTCCTTCTCTTCCTCCTCCTCCTTCTTCTTCTTCTCCTCCTCCTCCTCCTCCTCCTCCTCCTCCTCCTCCTCCTCCTCCTCCTCCTCCTCCTCCTCCTCCTCCTCCTCCCCCTCATCGTCCAGTATAATCTTCTTGTCACTGCTCTTTATCCCCCTTTACCCTCTCACCTTTTTGTCTTTTTTTTTTTTAATTCCCTCATTCTCTGCGTCCCTTTCACTGTCAAGCAAACTAAATTGCGATGGAAGTTTTCCCCCGCGGGTCGGCATCCATCACTGTCTCGGCGTCGACTTACCCTCCTTATCACGAAGGCGGAGTATTCTTTCGCGGTTTAGGTCGCCCTATCGGTCGTCTCGGATGGAAAACGTAATGTAAATAGCAACCAAGGCCGTCGTGGTTATTTGAAAATATTTGTCTTTGTGGCTTGGAGCTTTTTTTTCCATTTTGTTAGTCTTATAGATGTAGAGGTGGATTTTATATTGTTCTGATGTCTAATATAGTTCTGATTTTATTCTTCCCAATTTGACAAAGTGGGAAAGTCAGTGAGATGTAAGTTATTGGTCGACGACTCGTTGAACTAGAATTGCGTTAATTTCCTACAAATTTGGATCCAAGTAACGGATATAATATAGTTTCTCGAAATAGATACGACGGGAAGAGCTGCAAGAAATGATAAAGCGAATCGACCTTTCCGTCACAGAAAAAATAAATTGGTTCTCGCTCTATGACAAAAAGGGATGAGGAGGGAGGAGTTTGGGCGTGGATGTATGAGTGGGTCGAGGCAGCCAGCCGAGGATTGGGGCGCGACCCTCCTCGGCGGCCAAGAATGGACTTCCTGCGGCGGCTCGGGGGCTGTGGCTAAACTTTGGATGGCCTCTCTTTCTTTTCTTTCCTGGGCTCTCCTTTCATTGGTTAAGGGTCGGCCTTCTGCTTGAGACGAGCGGTTGACACGACTAACTAGCCGGGCGGATGAGTGGTTTCGGTGGTTGGGTGGCCGGTTGACGAGCGATTGGCGGTCTGAGGGTTTGTTTTGTTAGCTCGCTGCGGGGCTGCCATGTCGTCGAGCGGGCTGGCTGGTTGAGTTGTTGGCTTGGTGGTTAGTTGTCTCGTTAGGTGTCTGTTTGGCAGTATTCTTAAAAGGCTGTGGAACTGTTGACAGAAGGACTGGAAGAGACAAACCTAAAGACGCCGAAAAAGGTAAGTTTGTCAATGGGGAATCTGAATCACATTTTTCAGTGGTGTGGAAATAGTACTCACGAGAATGATACAGACCAACTGCCTAATAAGTCGTGCGACAATAATACCGTCATTGGCGTAAAGAGTATTACCAGGACCGCGCCAACACACTTCCTCTAGAGTCGTTCGTCCGTCTAATTGATTTTGACCTGCGTGACTGGTTGCAGCCCTAATTCTCTGTGCCCCCTCCTCGTCCTCTCCCCTCTCCCTACCCCCTCTCCCTACCCTATCGCTCCCCCTCCGATCACCCTTCCCCTCCATCACCCCCTTTCATCCTTCTCTCTTCGCTCCCTCTCTCGTCCCCGTTCCACGCAATTGCCTCACGATGGTGCTCACCAAACCGTATGTCAAGAAGCAGAGTGAAAAATGCTTCAATTCTTGGCGTGTGCAGGATATACTCTCGCGATGCCAGGTCTGTAGCCTCGGAAACACCCTTTAATCAGGTTTCTGCTCCGTGAATCGCAGGTTTAGACTCAATACTCCATTGTGTGTTTGTATTTTTGTTTGTGTGTCTGTGTATATATGCGGGATATGGATCTGTGCGCACACGGATGAATAGATAGAGATAGATAAACAATTAAGGACTGTATTCAGTAGACCACAGTAAAAGTACCTTGGAATTATCTTTTACTCTTGTGCGCAGAACTGTGGCATTGCGCATCGGTGCAGTATAGCTACTTAGACTGTGATCGGAGTCCTTGCTGGAATGGGAGTGGGATATGATCATTGTCGATTTTACTTCTTCGCGTTACTCTGCAATGCCATAAAAGATAATGGGCTAAATGGCCGGAACGACCCAGAAAATGGCAGTGTCTGGTTATAGCCTGCATAGGTGCGTTTGTTCGTCTAGTTTATTAATCTAATGAACGCTTATTTGTTGCTTGGCCAGGATCCCCCACATTCTCTTACTGACCAGACTCCCTCTGTAAACACTCGCATTGTCCTGAGCTTACGACAACGTGATCTTAGCCTTCGTCATGCATTTCTGCTCGAGAGGGAACCGCGTGGCATGTCGTTCTCTGGTAAGTGATCGCTGTAGGCAGAGTGACCAGTGAACTAAATCTACGGAGAGCCGATACCACGTTTCACTTACTCCCTCATCCGTGAAACCTGTTTCCTTCACGCTTAGCCGGAGGTTCATAGGAGGCTGGAATTACAATCATGGCTGCTTGAATGTCCGATTACGGATGGATATTCACCGAATCGGAGATATGATAATAAGGTTTGGCGGGGATGAAAGTTTCTGATAATGAAAGCTTGATTGAAAATTATTTTTTCCACTCAGCAATGTTCGACTTCCCTAATTTAGACCGGAAGCAGATGGCTGGAAGAATAATCTTCAAGCCCCTCGTCCCTCATCCTCTCTTCCACGTATCCTTCCTCCCTTCCTTCCTTCTTTTCTCCCTTCCTTCCTTCTCCCTCCCTCCTTCCCTCCCTCCCTCCCTCCCTCCCTCCCTCCCTCCCTCCCTCCCTCCCTCCCTCCCCCTCCTTCCCTCCCTCCCTCCCTCCTTCCCTCCCCCTCCTTCCCTCCCTCCCTCCCTCCCTCCCTCCCTCCCTCCCTCCCTCCCTTCTTCCCTCCCTCCCTCCCTCCCTCCTTCCCTCCCTCCTTCCCTCCCTCCCTCCCTCCCTCCCTCCCTCCCTCCCTCCTTCCTTCCCTCCTTCCCTCCTTCCCTCCTTCCCTCCCTCCCTCCCTCCCTCCCTCCCTCCCTCCCTCCCTCCCTCCCTCCTTCCTTCCCTCCTTCCTTCCTTCCCTCCTTCCTTCCTTGCTTTCCTCCCTCCCTCCTTCCTTCCTTCCTTCCTTTCCTCCTTCCTTCCTTCCTTCCTTCCTTCCTTCCTTCCTTCCTTCGTGAGGTGGACCCTCAGCTGACAGCGGGGAAGCGATCAGGGGAACGTCCTAGACACAAACATCTCGACCCTCGTCCGCCCCGCCAGACTCCCAGGCGCCCGCGGCAGGGAATCGTTTTGACAGGGCCGTAGTCAAGGCTTGGCCCCCTTATTTGTGTGCCGCCAACTTGCTAATGTTTAGGTTTTCCTTATTTGTTTTCTATCCATACCTATAATGTGGTAATGGGAATGGAATGCAATGGAATGGGAATGAGGATTTCCACCTGATCATAGAATTCTCTGATAGTGACTATGGACGTGATATTTATTCCCAGTTCGTGTTCATTTCTTTATGAAGCCAGTAGCGCAGGTGCAACGTGACACTCGCAGTTACAGCGTATTGGTATTGATCAGTTGCATAGTAAGAGTGCAGTAGAATTATTTGTCCGTAGAAGCTTATTTATTCATGGTCTGTTCATTGATAACACAAGGAGGGAGTATGAAGGAGGAGTGGGGGGGGGGGGGGAAGTTGATGCCTTTAAATATTTGATGATAAAGCCAAAGTGGCCAGCAGATAGAGAGCGCGCGTTGTATCGATATCCCGTTGAGTGGGTTCAAGATGTTATTGCATTCCTTCATTTCGGATGGTATATTGCATTCAGTGTCGCTGGTGGTGGTGGTGGTGGTAGAGTTCAATTTTTGATGGTGGGGATTTGTATACGTGCCATTGTTCTGGCCATCGTTGCCTTCGTAATACATTACCACTTTTGGCAAATGTTTATTTTCATATCGTCGTCGGAAGAGAGACAGAGGGAATGAAAATGAGAATGAGAATAGAGATAGAGATAGAGGGGGGGGGAGAGAGAGATAAAGAGTGAGTGTATGATAGTGTATAATGGAAAACGAGAGCAAGAAGGGCGGGGTGGACTCGCCCGTGTCCGCCGCCCACCTGACTTCAGCCTCTTCGCCGCCTTTGGTCGCCTTCCGCCCGCCCAAGCCCATGCTCGGTCCGCCGCGTCGCACTCGTGCTGTTGCTTCTGCTCCTGGTCCTGTTTCGCCCTGTTTTCCTCTTTCTTTTTACTTTACTTTATCTTCTTTTACTTTAATTTGATAAATTGTTCTTTCTTGCTTTCTTGGATCCCTTTTCATCTTACGTTCGCTCAGTGGTTCCTTCCTTGTTTGTAGTTTATCTCCCTTTCACTTATAACTTCTCTTGTTCTCCTCTTCATCATAAATCTTGTTTCTCCCTCTCGCTTGATCCTTTGCAATTGCCTCTTCGTAACTGAGCGCATTTCCTCTATCTATGCTTTCTTGTCAAATCCTCCCTTTCGTTTGGGATTCTGTGTCATTATTCCTATCCGAGTTTCTTCTTTATATTTCTCTGTGTCTTCCTATTCTGTGATAGCATCATCCTTGTCCTGATCTTCCGTTTTGTCTCGCCTTCTCTTCGTCTGTTCTCTTTCCTTCATCCTTCTTGCACCTCGTTGCTTCCTGCCCTCGTGTTATGTACGGCTCTCTCATATTTCCTTTGTATCCGGGCTTCTACTTTTCTTCACTGCTCTTCCTGTTTTTTTTATTTTCTCCTCCTCCTCCTCCTCCTCCTTCTCCTCCTCCTCCTCCTCCTCCTCCTCCTCCTCCTCCTCCTCCTCCTCCTCCTCCTACTCCTCCTCCTCCTCCTCCTCCTCCTCCTCCTCCTCCTCCTCCTCCTCCTCCTCCTCCTCCTCCTCCTCCTCCTCCTCCTCCTCCCCCCTCCCCCCTCCCCCCTCCCCCCTCCCCCCTCCTCCTCCTCCCCCTCCTCCTCTTCTTCTTCTTCTTCTTCTTCTTCTTCTTCTTCTTCTTCTTCTTCTTCTTCTTCTTCTTCTTCTTCTTCTTCTTCTTCTTCTTCTTATCGTCCTCGTTCTCGTTCTCGTTCTCGTTCTCGTTCTTCTTCTTGTTCTTCTTGTTCTTGTTCTTCTTGTTCTTGTTCTTCTTCTTCTTCTTCTTCTTCTTCTTCTTCTTCTTCTTCTTCTTCTTCTTCTTCTTCTTCTTCTTCTTCTTCTTCTTCTTCTTCTTCTTCTTCTTCTTCTTCTTCTTCCTCCTCCTCTTCTTCCTCCTCTCCCTCTTCCTCCTCCTCCTCTTCCTCCTCTCCCTCTTCCTCCTCTTCCTCCTCTCCCTCTTCCTCCTCTTCCTCTTCCTCTTCCTCTTCCTCCTCTTCCTCTTCCTCCTCTTCCTCCTCCTCCTCCTCCTCCTCCTCCTCCTCCTCCTCCTCCTCCTCCTCCTCCTCCTCCTCCTCCTCTTCCTCTTCCTCTTCCTCTTCCTCTTCCTCCTCTTCCTCCTCCTCCTCCTCCTCCTCCTCCTCCTCTTCCTCTTCCTCTCCCTCCTCCTCTTCCTCCTCTTCCTCCTCTTCCTCCTCCTCCTCCTCCTCCTCCTCCTCTTCCTCTTCCTCTTCCTCTTCCTCCTCTTCCTCCTCCTCCTCCTCCTCCTCCTCCTCCTCTTCCTCTTCCTCTCCCTCCTCCTCTTCCTCCTCTTCCTCCTCTTCCTCCTCTTCCTCCTCCTCCTCCTCCTCCTCCTCCTCCTCCTCCTCCTCCTCCTCCTCCTCTTCGTCATTAACGTCATTTTTTCTTCTTCCTTTTACTCTTCACCCAATTCCCTGTCCTTTATCATCACCTTCCAATATTTTTTCCTTATACCTAGGTATTCATCCTCATCTTCATTATCCGATATTCCAATTATTGTTGTGTTTTCCACCTCCTCCTCTTCTTCATTTTCCTTTCTTTCGTTGTTCTTTCTAATTTCCACCCCGTTCTCCTCTTCCTTTATTACTCCCCTTTCTTTGGTCTTCCTTTACTCTTGGTCTCTCTCTTTTTCACTAATCCTCGTCCACCTCTAGTCTTCCATGTTTGAGAATAGATTTCTTGTTGCGAATCGACAATCGATCGTTCGACTTCTCACGACGCTGTTTGCTGATCGTGTAACCCGCGCTTGGAGGTCATGGCTGGGGCGGGGTGGCGGGTTGTCCCCTCCCCTCCCCCTCCCCCGTCTTCTTCTCTTTGCGTTTTCTCTTCTTTTTTTTTGTGTGTGTCGTTTTCTGTTCTCTTATTTTCCTTCTTTCCGGGTTTGTTTTTTTTAGTTTATTTCGTTTGTGTCCTCTATTCTTGTGTTTTTACGTTCTCCTTTTCGTCTTCACTATCGGACCTTCTCATCTTCTCTTTCCTCCTCCTTTATCATCTTCTCTTTCCTCCTCTCTTATTGCTTTCTTACTCCTTACCTTTTCGTCTTTTGCTCTGTCTGATTTCGCTCTCTCCTTCTCTCTTTCTCACTTTCCTCCCTTTTGTCCTCGCTTATTCCTTTCACACTTTCTTCCTTCATCCTCAGTTCTTGCTTTCTCATTGCCCTCCGCTTCGTCGCCCCCCCCCCCCCTCTCCCGACCGTTTAACCCGCGCCGGAGGCCATGGCCCAGGCGAGGTGCTGTGGGTGTGACGTGGAGGCTGTCACGAAGGGCGAGTGTGTATGGCAACGTGACCTACCTTTTCCACGGTCATGTGAGATGATTTGGGTTGTTGGGTTGACAGTAATTTGACCCGGTTTGCGTTATTTTATTCTGGTTCTTGGATGCAGTTCATGTGCCTAGATTCTATGGTTTCGCGCAATAGCACGGCAGCTCTGCATTATGCTGCACCGTGGAAACAACGCTGCTGCTTCGACCGGGTCGAAATCCTGCAGGCCCCTCCCCTCTCCCCCTCCCCACGTCCTCCCCTTTCCTCGTTCATCATGTTCCGTGGACCGTGAGAGATATTTTAAGGAGTTTGATTGAATGTTATCTCTGGGCCCAGAAAACATTTTCTTTCGTCTTTTCTTCATTCTTTCCGTGACGGAGGGTCGTATTGTGTGTATTCTGATTGGATGTATTCGTGTGTGCGTATTTGAGCTTGGATGTGTATGCGTGTGCACATATGCTTATGTACAGCCGGCCGTTTATTTGTAGGAAGTCGTACGGCTTCGTTCTCTATTTTTACGGCCAGTATAACCAATGTCGCGAAAACGGTTCGCAGTCATTATTCTGCCGAGAATT
>NC_061852.1:27759163-27774163 GCF_019202785.1 Penaeus chinensis | reverse complement strand
CCATCCCGGATTTTAAGACGCCTGTGGATCGTAAGAATTTATAGCGATGTTATCCGTTATTGTATCCCTTGTGGCCTGCCCTCTCTACGTATGTATATATGTTTGTGTGTCTGCGTTCATGAGCGTGTGTGTGTGTGTGTGTGTGTGTGTGTGTGTGTGTGTGTGTGTGTGTGTGTGTGTGTGTGTGTGTGTGTGTGTATGTGTGTGTGTGTGTGTGCATGTGCTTGTGTGTGCAAGTTTAAGCTTGTAATTTGGTCAATCATTCATTCATTCATTCATTCATTCATTCATTCATTCATTCATTCATTCATTCATTCATTCATTCATGCATTCATTCAAAGTCAGTCCGTCAGCCACATTCCGTCAGTAAGTATCTGCACTCCTGATTAATTACTCGAGATTTTTTTTTTTTACTATCAAGGAGGAGTTTGTTATCGGGGGCTGTAAAAGGCCGTAAACCGATGATTGATTTTATTTTTCTCCTCGCCACAACACAGCATTCTGGGAAACAGCGAACCCGGCTGAAACAGGATCAAACTCCATCATAGTCTCCACTGCGCCATGAAAAAGTGGGAGGGACGGGGGGAAAGGGGGGATGGGAGAGGGGGGGGGGAAATGTGGTGCTTCCGGCGCCAACTTACTTGCAAAGGCGTGTGTTTGTGGGCGTGGCCTAAAGGTATCTGGTTACCTGCGGGGTGGGGGGGGGGGGGGATGGGGCGGGGCATCGGAGGCCGTCGAATATCCATTGGCAGCTTATCCTTTGCTCGGTCAGAGATGGGACTAATATAAAATGACAGGACGTAAAGAATTCTTTGTGCTCTGCTGGGATGGGAATGCGTGTATCGGGAACGTGATTTTTGGCGGCGGGGACAGGCTGGGGCGAAGTATGACGCGAGTGATAGTCATGGTCCTCTTCGCCTCTGCGATGCGGGGTAACGAGGTCGGTCTCTTTCCGAGTCTGTTGTCACTTTCCCCCTGTCTGTTGTCATTCTTTTCCCCCCTTATTATCTGTCTATTTATTTATATTTCTGCTTTTCTCTCCTTCTCACTGTATGTCTGTGTCTGTGAATGTCTGTCTGTCAGTCTCTCTGTCTATCTGTCTTTCTTTATTTATATATCACTCTTTTTTATCGATTACCAGCCTCTCCTTACCTCTCGCATTGCTGCAGCATAACACTAGCATACGGCATGCTGTTTAAGGCTTCCTCGGTTTTAGGGAGTCCTTATATTCTGTTTTCAATGCAGGTTTGTTGTAGATTCTTGCTACCCGTCACTACACAAACAAGTTGTGCTCGAAGAATTGTATGTGGTTTATTTTCATCCCCTTTTAGGCATAAAACTTTTATCCATTCTGTTTTCAAAATTTTATGGGCCGTTTAGGTCGAACGAGTTAGAAACTGCCTTTGGGATATTGTTAGAGTCAGAGCTCGGAGGAAGGATGGGATGCGAAGAGCTAATAGTGTCCGGTATTTCTTTGTTATTTGTTACTAGGCATTACGAAGCTTCTAGCATTTTCGGGAACACCGTGACGCCTTCGGTAGATAGCCTCGACGCAAACATTGAGAGAAACGAAAGGAATAAAGAAGGAAAAGATGTAAGGAATGATAAAAATGATCAGTTGCATGACAAGTCTTACGAGTTGAGTGCTTATGGCGGGATTGAGTTCAGGCATGAAGTTTGAAGAGCACCTGGATCTCTTGCTTTGAATTTTCTGTGTGGCGTTTTCCCTTTTCCTCTGTTTTTATGTCGTGTTTGCTCCGAGTTTCTTGCAACTTTGGAGGAGGAACTATTGGAGATGAATGTTATTGTTGTTTTGAGTGACTGCCCTTGTTTTTTTTCTTTGTTTTCTTCCTCGCTCTCATTTTTGGACAGTTGTTGAAAACAGAGATTGTAGCCAAGAGCGTGGGAGTATATCACAGTGAGGGGTTAGGAACGGGGCAGGGAATTAACGAAAAAAAGGAAAGGAATGCGAGGAGGAGGAGGAGGAGGAGAGGGAGGAAGAGATGTGAGAGGCAGTAAAAGAGAGAGTAAAACGGGAAGGGATGAGAAGGAAGAAAATACAGACGGTGTGTGAGCGGATCCTCCTCAACCTTCCTCGCAGGCGGAACACCACGCCGACGTACTACTCGAACATTCCAAGTTCGATATCCGTCTTGACTTTGAAGTTGTGCCGGAATCTGTCACCAAGAGACATCAGCGTCTGAAGACAAACGCCTTGCACAACCTAGGCCCTTTGTGATGGACTAGACTTCAGCAGACAAGTAGCTTTCCGTTGATATACTGAAGAGAAAGGTGGAAAGGGAACTTACAGGCGGTTATGCCATTCGCAGTGTCTCAGACTATATATAATCATTTCTGAAAATCTTAACGGCAGATTTTTAATCACCCGAAGGATATATAAACTACTGGTCGCTCCTATGATGAATACTGAATAAAAATTGAAGCTACAAGCACTAACCTGTTATAAGTGAAGGGCGCTTGGGCGAGGAATTGTCGCTCAGACTAATATGGGAATGTGAAAAAGTGGCGCATGGGGAGAAGGATCAGAAGGATGTGATGGGTCTATCATCAATTTTTATACAGTACCGTGGAAAAACGGGAGACTGATATTACGTGCATAGCGAAATCATGTTTTGATAAGAGGAATAGTGCGATGAGGAACGAATCGCAGCGAGGGACTGCTGGGGTTGAAATCTGCCAAATTAGTGTTGTGGTAAGGGACCGTTGAGATAATGGGGCTCCCTCGTGCTGGTCTGCTCTGGCGATGGTCTGCAGCGGCGGGAGACTGCAGTAGCAAATTTAGTTTAGGTGAAGGGTTAGTACAGCTAAATAGAATTTGTTGATATTCACAAGTTTGATTAAGTCCTTTTGGTAAAGTGTCGATGCGTTGACTCGTTTGTTGATTTATTTTCATGCTTTGAGAAAGACCTGTATTCGATGATGCCCGAATGAAGAATGAAGCAAGAAGTTTTTTTTTCTTTTATTAGCATTGAATACTAGGATATCTGACCCTCTCCGCACCCCCTCCTAACCCCCCCAGGCATGCCCTGAGCCAGGTGGTGTGCAAAAGGAGGAAAAGTTTCCCGATTCGAAGTCTTAGCATCTCATGGTGATGCTGTGATGTGGGTGAGGATGGTGAGTGGTGGGATGCCGGAGGTGAGTGCTGGGTGATGCTGAGGGAATATATAGTGGAGTATTGACCTGCATCAACTCCCGCTCTCTCTCTCACTCTCTCTCTCTCTCTCTCTCTCTCTCTCTCTCTCTCTCTCTCTCTCTCTCTCTCTCTCTCTCTCTCTCTCTCTCTCTCCCTCTCTCTCTCTCTCTCTCCCTCTCTCTCTCTCTCTCTCTCTCCCTCCCTCCCTCCCTCCCTCCCT
This sequence comes from Penaeus chinensis, assembly GCF_019202785.1. Taxonomy (NCBI): domain Eukaryota; kingdom Metazoa; phylum Arthropoda; class Malacostraca; order Decapoda; family Penaeidae; genus Penaeus; species Penaeus chinensis. The sequence continues at coordinate 27,770,789 of NC_061852.1, read as the reverse complement.
CCCTCCCTCCCTCCCTCCCTCCCTCCCTCCCTCCCTCCCTCCCTCTTCCCTCTTCTTCCTCTTCCCTCTCCCCCTCCCTCGCTTTCTTCTTTCTTCCCCTCCCCCTCCCCTTCCCTCCCTCCTTCCCTCCCTCCCTTCCTCCCTCCCTCCGTTCGTCTTAGTGTGTTGCCAGTTATCAGCCATTATTTTCCCATCATTCATATTCGTTCTTGCACACACTCATTTACCTCCCCTGCAGATTCGTATTTTTTCGCGAGGCTCAAAAAAGGAAACCTGTGTTTTGTTGTCGGCGCTTCTGCTGCCTTTTGATCATTAGGTTTATGCCTCAGGTTTTACGTCATTTAGTTGGGGTGTTGGCATTGCATTTCTCCTTCCTATCTATTTATCGAGCCATTTTTCTTTTTCATGTTTTGTCTTTCCTCGGATCAATCTGCATTCTCTGAGCTGTGTTCAGCCGTTCGTGTGTCCATTCAAATTTTTCGCTTTTCTTTTAACAAAAATAACATCCGACAATTTTCCTTTTTCTTCTTTCATATGTCTGTCTGTTCGTCATCAGTTCAACTATTTCTCGCTCCTCCCTTCGTCCAAGTAAGCGTCAAGCACTTCATTTGTTTAATTGTTGTTGCAATTCCACTCGTATTTCGTCATGCATCAGCCCAAAGCAAACAACCGCCCTTGTCTCTTTCTTGAAGTCGATCTCAGGAGAGAGGTTCGTTGGCCGTGGTGGCCCTGCCTTCTCTTGCCCTGTGTGTGTTTTGGTCTTTGATTCTCAAGGTGAGGCCTCCCCACACCCCTCCGTTTTGCTCTACTCTCCTCCCCTCTCACCAGCATTCCTGCCCCCCCCCCCCCACCCCCTCACCAGTTCACTCCTCATGAGCACTTCTCCTTCTTCCTCTCCTCTCTTTCTCTCCTTTCTCCTCTGCTCCCCTCTCCCCCCTCCCTCCTCCCCTCTCTTCTCCTCTCACCCACACTGCCTCCCCCCCCCCCGCCCCTTACCCCATTTTCCTCTCCTCTCTCGCGGAGATCCTCCCCGCACCTTCCACTGCCAAGGCGCTCGGGGATGTGCGTTTGGGGTGTGCGAATTCTTCGGGGAAGAGCCTGAGAGAGAGAGGAGGGTTTGAGGAGAGATGTGTAATGGTGGGGGGGGGGGGGCGGGGAGGCGGAGGGAGGAGAGGAATGTGGAAAGAGAGTGAGAGTGAGGAGAGATGTGAGAGCGAAGTGAGAGGGAATAGAGCGGAGAGGGAGAAGGCATGAGGAATGAAGTGAGAGTGAAATAAGGGAGTGGGGGTAGGAAGAAAAGGAAGGGAAAATTATGAGGGCGAGGAGAGATGAGAGGGTGAAGAATAGCGAGGAGATTGTGAGATGGAGAGATAGAATGAAGTATTTAGGAGAAAACCGAGGGAGAGAGAGAGAGAGAGAGAGAGAGAGAGAGAGAGAGAGAGAGAGAGAGAGAGAGAGAGAGAGAGAGAGAGAGAGAGAGAGAGAGAGAGAGAGAGAGAGAGGCAGAATGGGATAAAGACAAGCGACTAAAACGGATAAAATCAGGGAGAGCGAGGGAATGATAGGTCTAGGCTAGTAGAATCCTGGTCAAACTTGGGGGCAATTTACATATTGGAGGCGTGATAAGATACCTCGGACATGTAGATCTTATACCCCCCCTTCTCACAAGCTCCCCCCCCCTTTCTGTCGGGGTTATCTTCCGGGAACACTGTGGACATCGACTGTACTGTACTGTACTGTACTGTATTTTTTCTAACGAAAAATTGCTGTATTTATTTAGGTTTTCTCTCCACGCCACCCCAGTTTTCTCACTCCCCCCCCCCCCCCTTGTTCCACCTCTCTCTTGCCCTCTCTTATTCCCGTGGCTCCACCCTTAGTATGGGCTGGTTTGTGGGCGTGGCGGTAGGCGGGGGCGGAAAGAGAGGGAGAGGGGCGGCCCAAGTGTGTAGTAAGAGACGATTTGCATGCATGAACTCTGGTGAGAGCAAGAGGCGACGCGCCCGGCCCCGCGCTCTGCTAATTTCTGCCCTCTCTCCCCTTCCTCCCTCTCTCCTTCCCCTCTCTCCGCTTCCCCCCTCTCCCCTCTCTCCTTCTCCCCTTTCTCCCTCTCCCCTTTCTCCCTCTCCCCTTCCCCCCTCCCCCCCTCTTCTTCTCCCCTTTCTCCCTCTCCCCTTCCCCCTTCTCCCCTCTCTCCTTCTCCCCTTTCTCCCTCTCCCCTTCCTCCCTCTCCCCTTCCTCCCTCTCCCCTTCCTCCCTCTCCCCTTCCCCCCTCTCTCCCTCTCCCCTCTCTCCTTCTCCCGTTTCTCCCTCTCTCCCCTCTCCCCTTTCTCCCTCTCAACATCCCAATTTCCCACTTCTAAATCTCCTCTTTCTCTCCTTTCTTCTCTCTCCTCTCCCCAAATTTCCTTTCCCTCCTTTCTCCCCTCTGCTGTTGCACCTCTTCCCTCTTCTTTCCTTTTCTCTTGTTTTTCTTCCCCCTTCTCTTGCCTTTCTGCTCGTTCTTCTTACCCCCCTTCCTTTATTCATTATGTTCTCCCCGCTACCTCTCTTCTTCCCTTCCCTACTCCCCTTTCCTTCTCCCTTCTTCTCTTCTCCGCCCTCTCCCTTCCAAACTCTCCCTTCCCGTTCTCTCCTCTGTTCCTTCCCTCCTCCCATCCTTCTTTTCCCTCTTTACCCCTTCCTTCCTTTGCTTCCTCCTCCCTTTCCTTCTCCCCCGTTCCTCCCTTTCCTTCCTTTCACTCTCTCCTTTCCCTCCCCCTCCACTTCTCCCTCCGCCCCTCCCCCCACACTTCTTCCCTTTGCCCCTCCTTATTCCTCCCTTCTTTTCCTTTTCCTTTTCTTCTGTCTGCGCTGACAATATCAGAATTTGCATTTTTTGTCCAGGAAGCTGTCGTTTTATTTAATTTTACCTTTGCGGTAATGTTTTGAATTAAAGGCGAGTTTCCCCCCCCCAAATTTTTCGAACACTTTCCTTGCCTGCATTTTGTATCAAATTTAATATTTCGGTTGATATTTGCGAGCATGATACGGTCTGCCACGCGCGCGCTCCTCGCACACACGCTTGCCAACTTGCACACCTGTGTTTCTCCTGCGCCTCGTGCATGCCTACGTTATGCCTCGTTCATGTCCGCGTCATTACTCGTTCATGTGCGCGTTATTCTTCATTCATGTGTACGTTTTCCGTCGTTCATCTGTGCGACATTTCTCGTTCATGGCCTCGTCATTCATCGTTCATCAGCGTTGTCTCGCGTTCGTGTGTTCCTTATCCGTCTTTTATGTCAGCGTTGTCCTTCGGTGTCGTTGCTCTTGTCCCTCGCTCATGCCTGCGTTATGCTTATTTCCTATCTGCGATTTCTCACATTCATATCTGCCGTTTTCCTCGTTCCTGTCTGCGTTATCCCACGTTTATGTGTTCCCTCTCTTCCGTTCGCTCGTACCTGCGTTATCCCTTTTTCATGTTCGTGTCTGCGTTATCCCTTATTATCGTTTCCTCTTTCAGGACTACTCGTTATTTTTTTTTTTTTTATGGCCATAATTCGTCGTGCCAAGGGGAGGGAACAAGGAACCGAGGGGATGGAGCGAGGGCAAGAGGGGGAAGGGAACCAGGAAGAAGGGGAGTTAGCAAGAAGGAGAGGAGAGGGGGTAAAGAAGAAGGGGAAGGAGACAGAAAGAAAGAGGGGGGGAAAGAAAGAAGAAAGTGGGGGGAGGGAATAAGAAAGAGGGAGATGAATGCCCAGTGCGCCCGGGTTTAGAGCCTGATGTAATTAGCATTGATTAATTAGTGTATTTTGGACCATGTGCGGAGGCCGGGGGTTTGCCGCGTCGCTTCGGACAATACGCGCTAATCGTATTAGGTTTTCCTGTTTTCCTGACACCGAGGATTGTGACTGCGGCTCGTCTTCACTCTGGGCCGCGGCTCGACGCTTTTCGTCGTCTTTTTCCCCTTATTTCAGTTCTTAAACATCTTTCTTTCAGTCTCCATTTTTCATTTTTTCCCCTTTTTTGCCATTTTTTTTTTTTGGGGGGGGGGTTGTTCTTGCTGCCTCCTTCTTCTTCTTCTTCTTCTTCTTCTTCTTCTTCTTCTTCTTCTTCTTCATCATCATCATCATCATCATCATCATCATCATCATCATCATCATCATCATCATCATCATCATCATCATCATCATCATCATCATCATCATCATCATCATCATCATCATCATCATCATCATCATCATCATCATCATCATCATCATCATCATCTTCTTCTTCTTCTTCTTCTTTAACATCCTTGGACTTCATTTCCCTCCTTTCTGTCCCTTTTCATACATATTAAAAGAAGAATAAGACAAGGTAATTCTGTCTTTGTAAACCTGGGGTTTGTGTGTCCCATGATTGTCTAATGCGTTTGGTTATTTTATTTTTGCGTGTGATTGCATGTATGTATGTATTTATGTATGTATTTATGCATGTGTGTACGTACGTCCGTATGCATGTCGGTGCGTGTGTACGATTTCATGCATTTCCTGTATGCGTGCGTGGATGCTTCGGCGTGTGTATTGTGTGTATGTGCGTGTGTCGGTGCTTGCTGATCTGAAATATTGGCCCGTCCTGGCCTTTTTTTGGGGGGGCCCATATAAAATCGTAGGTGACAGTGTCCCATTTCAAGCACCGGGGGCGTGTGCGTATTTTCCCGTTTTGTTTGCGTTTTCGGTATAGGTTGGGTTACGCCTCCAAATCCCCAGGGCAGATTTTTTTTTTTTTTTTTTTTTTTTTTTTTTTTGCGGATGTATATTATTTATTGCGTAATTTTTTTTTTTTCAGGATTGAAAGTGAAAGTGAGATGTGATTAAGATGATGTCATTACCGAGTGGCGTTTATTTCACGATGGACTGAATTTTGGTGTGTTTTTTTCCTTTGCTTTGGTAGATACGAGTCTGGCTTCACAGTGGCCGGAATGGAATCTTGGTATACAGTGAGGGTTAGTGACAGTGAGTTACAGCGGGCAGTTTAAGGTGCAATGGGAGTCCGTTACAGTGAATTGCAGTGATCGGTTTAAGGGCGTAGCTACAGTTTGCGCGAGTGAGAGCTGGTAGACCCGCTTGGTCACGCTCGGCTCTGAAGCGGTCCTGGGCGGAGGAGCTCTGATTTCGCTACTCATTTCGCGTTTCTGATTGTTTGTAATAATTTAGCGTATTTTCCTGTCATTATTTTTTCATTTTTATTTATTTTCTCCTTGGTGCCCGCCTTCTCTTTCTCTTTCTCTTTCGCTTTCGCTTTCGCTTTCGCTTTTTCTCTTTCTCTTTCTCTTTCTCTTTCTCTTTCTCTTACTCTCTCTCTCTCTCGCTCTTTCTCTCTCTGCTTCTCCCTCTTGCCCTCCGCCGCCCCATCTTCTCCCCCACTCCTCTCCCATATCCTCTTAGCCAAGGCACGCATTAACGCTGGAGTGTGTGTCTGAATACCCGTATTGAGACTCCATCGCCCTCCCTCTCGCCCCTATCGTCCAGCCCCCTACGCGCCCTCCCTGCCCCCTCTGCCGTTAATGCCTCTCTCTCCTGGCCACTTCGAAAACGATAATTATAGGCTTCATTAACCGAATCGTGACGCCAACTCCGAATCACGACTAATAGTTTGTCTCATTCCAAACCCCCGTACCTGCGTGGGCGAGTCAATCACGACCCCGAGATAATTATTCCGCTCGGAGGTCACAAGGAGTGCACGCGCGTGGGCCTCGGGGCAGATGGCTGTCCTCGTGCCCGCCCGGTGGGAGCGTCTACGGGCACGAGTCCTCGTGGATTAGAGGGAAGAGGAGGGTAGGGAGAAGGAAAGAGAGGAGGAGAAGGAAAGAGAGGAGGAGAAGGAAAGAGAGGAGGAGAAGGAGGAGAAAGAGAGAGAGAGAAGGCAGGCAAGTAGGAAAAGGAGGAGGAGAAGGAAAAGGAGAAGACGACAAAGGAGAGAGAGAAAGAATGAGGAATGGAGGAGAAGGGCGAGGGAAAAGGGAGGTAGAGGCAGAGGGAGAAGGATAATAAGGAGGAGAACAGGGAGAGGAGAGGGTGAGAGATAAAAGGAGCGATAGAGGGAACGGCAATCGACACTCGCCGTGCCGTGCGCCGCCAGGGAACGCGCGCCGAAGGGTCCTCGCACAAAGAACCAAATCTCGAATTTGACAGCGAGGGCTTCCGCGCATGTTTAGGAGCAATGGTGTCTGTTGAGCGCGGCGCGGCTGCATATTGAAGGAGGAGGCCCACGTCTAGAGTCATTTCACGGGGCAGATGTTATTAAAAGTGATCGCAGTTATGTCTTTACGTCTTCTCGAAGTTCGGAGGAGGATTAGAAAATTGAATGCAAATGCTGCTTTTATTATTATGATTTTTCGCTCTAAGTCTTTTATGTCTTGCGATTTTTTTTTTTTTTTTACTGCTGACGAGCGATTACCTCGCTGCTGCGTACGCTCTCGACTCCCATTTCATCTCTCTTTGTCTCTCTCTGCTTTGCCCCCCCCCCCCCCTCTCTCTCTCTCTCTCTCTCTCTCTCTCTCTCTCTCTCTCTCTCTCTCTCTCTCTCTCTCTCTCTCTCTCTCTCTCTCTCTCTCTCTTTCTCTTTCTCTTTCTCTTTCTCTCTCTCTGTCTCTGTCTCTCTCTCTCTCTCTCTCTCTCTTTCTCTTTCTCTTTCTCTTCTCTTCTCTCTTTCTCTCTTCTCTTCTCTCTCTCTGTCTCTCTCTTCTCTTCTCTATCTAATCTCTGTCTCTGTCTCTGTCTCTGTCTCTCTCTCTCTCTCTCTTCTCTCTCTCTCTCTCTCTCTCTCTCTCTCTCTCTCTCTCTCTCTCTCTCTCTCTCTACCTCTCTCTCTCTCTCTCTCTACCTCTCTCTCTACCTCTCTCTCTACCTCTCTGTGCCGCACACATTAATATATATGCACATTCCTCCCCCCCCCCTCACGTTTATCTCCAAATACCTTTCTTCCTTTTGCTCTATCCCCGCCCTCTCCCCTCCCCGCCCTTTCCCCTCCCCGCCCTTTCCCCATCCCGCCCTCTCGCCTCCCTGCCCTTCCCCCTCCCCGCCCTTCCCCCGCCCTTCCCGAATTTCTCATCACGCCCCTCATACTTCATGCATGCCCTCTCCGTCACTGGCTTCCACCTCAACGGCGCAGGGTCTCATTATGCCTTCGCCGCCGACTTCGCTGTGTCACGCCCGCCCTTATAATCATCTCCCTTGGCGCCTCACCCTTCCGATGGGACCGACTCATTTTTCACTCGCCCTCAGCCGCCCCTCTGTGCGGGAGGTGAGGGCGAGGTGGAGGTGGGCTGTGGGTGAGGTGGAGGCGTGGGTGAGGACGAGGGCGATATGGTTGTAGGCTGTGGGTGAGGGTGGAAGTGTGGGCGTGGTCGAGGTGGATATAGGTTATGGATGGAGATGAGGTTGTAGGTGTGGGTATGGGTGTGGAGATTAGGACGAGGGTGAAGATGAGCATGTTGGCGAAGGTGAGGATGTTGGCGAAGGTGAGGATGTTGGCGAAGGTGAGGATGTTGGCGAAGGTGGGGATGTTGGCGAAGGTGAGGAGGTTGGCGAAGGTGAGGGTCTGTGTGTGGGTGTGGGGCCAGATGGATAAAGGCATTGAATGGGTAGAATAGTGTGGGATAATAGTGAGGGTGAGAATGAGAGTAGGGGTGAGGGAATGGGTAAGGGTTTGCGTGAAAATTAAGGGGAGGGTATCGCTGTTGGGAGTGGGTGTGGTAGAGATTGGATGAGAGTGAAGGAGAAGGTGAAGGTGAATGTGTGAATGAGAGAGAGAGAGAGAGAGAGAGAGAGAGAGAGAGAGAGAGAGAGAGAGAGAGAGAGAGAGAGAGAGAGAGAGAGAGAGAGAGGTCCTGCTCTGAAAATCTGCCGTCGGGTAACTTGGAAAGGGGTTTTCTTGTCCGCAGAAGTTGAAAGTGAAGGACGAGGGGCAGGGGGGGGGGGGGAGGTGGAAGGGAACAAAAATGCTCTGATTAATCTTTTTTTTTCTTCCAAGTGTCCGTAAAGTTTCCCTTCAAGGTGTAATGAATGGCTGCAATGTTGGATGCCCGCGCCTCACGCCCGTACAAAGCGCGATGTGGCCGTGGGTCTGACAGAGAGATAGGGAGAGAGAGAAAGAGAGATAGGGATAGGGATAGGGATAGGGATAGGGATAGGGATAGGGATAGGGATAGGGATGGGGATAGGTAGGGAAAGGAGGAGAGGAAGTAGGTGGGGAGAGGTGTTGATAAACAGGAGAAGGAAGAGGAAAGGGATTGAGTTAATGGTTCAGGCGATTCGGGACGAAAGGAATTAGAGAGGGAATAATCGTGGAAAGTGAGATCCTTGCTCGTGTATGCATTCTCCTTTCCCAACCCACGCGCTCCTCCTCCTCCTCCTCCTCCTACTCAATTACCCCTTCTATTCTCTCCTTCCCTTGCTCTTTTCTCTCCTATCCATCTCACTTTTCCCCTCCCTATTCCTTAATTTTTCCTCCGCTTTCCTTCCTTCTCTTTCCTGTCTCCCCTCCCCCTCCCCATTTCCCCCCTCTCTCTTTCCCTCTCCCCTTTCCCCTCTCCCCTCTCTCATCTCCTCTTTCCCCTTCTCCCTCTCCCCTCTCCCCTCTCCCTTCTCATCTCATCTCTCCCCTTTCCCCTCTTCCCTCTCCCCTCTCCCCTCTCATCTCTCCCTTTCCCCTCTCCCCTCTCCCATCTCCCCTTTCCTCTCCCCCTTTCCCCCTCTCCCTTTCCCCCTCTCCAGTACTGAAGCGAAGCCTCGAAGGCTCACTTTGGAGGAGGTTGAAGGGAAAATCATGTCATAGATCCATCTCGAATATCCTCTGCTTCTCTCTCCTATAATTCCTACATGAATATTGAGAAGGAAAAGAAGAGAAAAAGAAATCCACTTCCAGACTTATATGAAAAAAAGAGAAAAAAGAAAAAGGAGAGAAGGCGAGAGAGAAATGTCCCAGCTGACGTGTGATTGGGTGTGCGGTAATACTAAGGAACAGCTGCGTAGAGGTGGCGGAGAGGGGGGTGGGGGGTAGGGGGGAGGAGCAGAGGAGCAGAGGGGGGTGGGGTGGAGCGTCGGGGAGAGGACGGTAATGAATGATATCTGGGAGATAATTGATATCTGATACCGGTTATGAAATGCTCCCGTCTCGATCCGGCGCTGCTCGTCGCCGTCATCGCCGTAACTGTATTGCCATCGTCATTAATTGTAGCAGGACTATTATCGGTGCCGCCATCACCATTACAACGCCGTTAAATTGAAGGGAGGCGGGAAGGCAGAGAGGGCGGTAAAGAGGCAGAGGGCGAGAGGCGGGCGGACAGGCAGGCAGGCAGGCAGGCAGGCAGGCAGGCTGGCAGGCAGGCAGGCAGGCTGGCAGGCAGGCAGGCAGACAGACAGACAGACAGGCAGGCAGGCAGGCAGGCAGGCAGGCAGGCAGGCAGGCAGGCAGGCAGAGAGAGAGAGAGAGAGAGAGAGAGAGAGAGAGAGAGAGAGAGAGAGAGAGAGAGAGAGAGAGAGAGAGAGAGAGAGAGAGAGAGAGAGAGAGAAAAAAAAAAAGAGAAAGGGAGAGAGGGAGAGAGATCTCTGGATGATGTAATGAAGCCTGAGCTAAAAAGTGCTTTCCTGGCGCCGTGTGAAATATTGGCGAGGGGCGCTGTGGGTGGGGGCGGGGAGGCTGGAGGCTGGAATGTTTCAAGAGAGAGAAGGGGGAAGGGGGTCATTGGGGGAGTGAGTGAGTGCAGAAGGAAGGAAATATGGGGGGGGGGGGGGTTATAGAAGGGAAAGAGGAAAATATGCTGGAAAGGACATTAGTATATCTTGCAAGCTAGGTTGTGAATATTAATAAGTAGTACCGTTGATACAGTCATTACCATCACTAGCATCATATAATTTCTATTGTGATCATCAACATCATGTTTAATGCCATTGATATCGTATTTTTCTGTTGTTGCTACGGCTATTACTACTCCTACTACTCGTCAGTATTTCTACTACTACCTCCAGTAAGTAGTTATACGAATGGTAGAAGAAATTATAATAGTAATTATCATCTTGTACTCATTCCTGTTGTACTCATTCCTGTTGTACTCTTTCTTGGTTCGCTTCTCATATCCTACAAGCCTGCCTTGTATTTTTATCTCCACCTGCGCGTGCAGACACAGGGCACGGCAGCTACTTGAAGGTGCTGTGTACGGCCAGGTGTAAAGGTAGTGCGTGTGTATGTTTGCGTTTGGATGCCAGGGGAAGGTATGAGAACTCGCGGAAATGGCACGCACGCTGGCGGGGTCTTTCGGGCCTTTAAAGGTAGCCAGGCGCATCTTGGGCTCTCCTCCCCTCGGCTGGGTCCTCGTTGTGTACTGTGTGTGCTAGTGTCAACCCGGAGGCTGCTGGATCCTCCGCTTCCCCTACTTTCACGCCGGCCAAGGCAAGCGCGGGGCTCCCGGGTGTGTTCGTTTGGAACTTCGCAGTGTGACAGGTGCGGAAACACGTGGTGTGTCGCGACTGAGGTTTACATGTGGCTTATTAAGTGCGTAAGATATTGAAGTCTTCAGAGAAAGTGTGGGCTGTGTATGAAGTTCTGCATGTTTTTATTCATTTCTTACAAAGGCCCAATGTTTCACGTAAATTTAAGTTCATTGTATAATAAAGAAATACCTTTTCAACATTTGACTGGTAATAAGCGGAGAGTATTCAATTTTTTTTTTCTAATGTTCATTATTCACTAGTTAACCGTCTACTATTTGGCATGTTTATACACGGATAATGTGAAGGGTAACTATGCACCTGCTTTAGGTCTTCGAGGTTAGACATGTGATAAAAAAATGTCAACATCCGTCCGGCAACAAGACCAAGCGAGAACCGCTGCAGGAGATACAGTTACGCAGCCAGCGTTGATAGCACGAAGGCGGGGCCCTGAGCGATGGAAGGAGAGGGTGACCCAGACGGTTGATGAGAGCGGTCAGGTGGTTGAAGGTGGAAGATAATGATGGATGACGTCTCAGGGTCGGGAGTTATTTGGGGGGAGTATTGATTAAGATGCTGGCCGGAACCCGCCTGGCCCTTTAGCCCTTCCCCTCTTCCCCTCGCCCATGGGCCTCCCCTCCGCTTCCCTCCATTTCCTCCTTCCCCTTTCCTTCCTCTCCCTTCCCAATCCCTTCCCAATCCCCTCCCTTCCCTTCCCTTCCCTTCCCTTCCCTCCCTTCCCTTCCCTTCCCTTCCCTTCCCTTCCCTTTCCTTTCCTTTACTTTACTTTACTTTACTTTACTTTACTTTACTTTACTTTACTTTACTTTTACTTTACTTTACTTTACTTTACTTTACTTTACTTTACTTTACTTTACTTTACTTTACTTTACTTTACTTTACTTTACTTTACTTTACTTTACTTTACTTTACTTTACTTTACTTTACTTTACTTTACTTTACTTTACTTTACTTCCCTTCCCTTCCCTTCCCTTCCCTTCCCTTCTCTCCCATTATTTCCTTTCCTTTCACCTCACACCTCTTCCTCCTCCTTCCCCATCCCTGTTCTCCCTTTCCACCCTTCCCACTTTTCCCTTCCCTCCCATCCCCTTCATTTACCTTTCGCCTTCCCCTCTTCTGCCTCCCCCATCCCTTCCCTGCCTCCCTTCCCCCTCCTC
>NC_061852.1:27746663-27751663 GCF_019202785.1 Penaeus chinensis | reverse complement strand
ACCAAAGGTCATGCCCCGTAGCCGAGCCGCGTCTCCGCAGGGCGCGAAGGCAAGCGCGGGAGTTACGCCACAACAGAGCGGAAAGGCTGCGATCTTTTCTCCGGGTTGAAGCTCCCTTTTCCAACAGCCGCCCGGGGGCCGCCCGGGAGCCGCGCGCCCTGCTTCAAGGTGATGGTCCTGGGCGTGCGTGCGTGTGCACGTGCATCCATGTGCGCCAGAGAGGAGAAATATGTGCTTATATATATATATATATATATATATATATATATTTATATATATATATATATATATATATATATATATATATATATATATATATATATATATATATATATATATATATATGTGAGTGAGTGAGTGAGTGAGTGAGTAGAGAGAGAGATTGAGTCGAGTCGAGTCGAGTCGAGATGAGTGAGAAAGGGAGGGAGGGAGAATGGGGCGAATGGAGGGAGACAGATGGAGAAAAGCTAGGAGGGAAGGAGAAAGAGGGAGAAAGGGAAGGAGTGAGAGAAGAGAGAAGATACGAGAAAGAGGGAGAGGAAAGAGGGGAAAGGGAAGTGTGCGTGAAGTGGGAGAGAACGAAGCGGGAGTAACGCGTTGGGAGAGGAAATTGTGATATGAGGGCATGATAGAGGAGGAAGTGAAGAAAGAGGAACAGAGAAGAGAAGAACAGGAGAAGAATAAAAAGGGGAGAGGCGGAGGGGTGGAGGGCGGGCCGAGGTTCCTGGGAACTTTGGCGGCGTCGGCGAGTGGATGGCCCCAGCGCGGCCCTCTCCTCCCCGCCAACCCGTCGGCCCAATGTTACCCTTCCATTCTCCGGCCGAAGTCTAGCGCTAACTCGAAAGAGCAGCCATTATTTCCCTTTGGCGGAATCTAAGAACTTTTATGGCTCGGTCCCTTTCTCTTAGTCTTTATCCTGCTCCTTGCCCCCTCCTCTGCTTCTCTTTGTTCCCCCTCCCTCCCCTTTTTTTCCCCCTCCCTTTGGTCTCCCTTTCTGTCTCCGGATTCTGGGCGCGTTTTTCTTCCCATTAGCTTTCCTTTTGGGGGCCCCCTGTTTGGGTTTTTTGAAGAAGGGGGGGCGAAGGAAAAGGGGCCCAAAAGAAAAAAGGGGTGGGGGGTTTTTTTTTAAAAAAAAGGATAAAAAAAGGAAAAAAATTTTTAAGATTAAATTGGACAAAAATCGGGAAAGATTGGATTAAAAATGGCAGAAGGGGATAGGAAAATACAAAAGGTGGTTCAGGAAAGGTAAAGGACGTAATGGAAGAAGAAGAAAAATGAGAGGGGGAAGTGAAGAGAAGAGAGAGGAGGAAAAAAAATAAAAAAGAGAAAAAAGGAGAGGAAGGAAGAAGGCAGAAGGAAGGACAGGAGGAAAGGTAGAGGGAAGAGAGAGAGAGAGAGAGAAGAGAGAGAGAGAGAGGAGTGGGGAGAGAGGAAGATGAGAGAGAGGAGGGGAGAGGAGAGAAGAGAGAGGAAGAGGGGGGGGGAGGAAGGGGGGGGAGAGAGAGAGAAGGGGGGGGGTTGGTTAGGAGGAGGGGGGGGGGCGGGGAGAAAAGGAGAGAAATAGAGAGAGGGGAAAATAGAAGAGAGAAGGATATATATATATATATATAATATATTTTAGATATAGAGAGAGAGAGAGAGGAGAGGAAAAAGGGACCGAGAACGGGATGGGAAAACCGAGGCCGGGGCCAAACCCGGACCGAGACCGGGGACCGAGCCCGAGACGAGAGTGCTGTATTTGTTTTCCTGGAAACCATATCGGTGCATCGAACTGTAAATGGCAATAAGACCCATTTCAAAACTCCTTTATGCTCTGTCGATACACCGTACCGTAATGATATTGTAATGGCAAGCTGGGAACGAGACGAGGCTTATTGGGAAGGGATAAAAGAAGGGAAAAAAAAGAGAGAGGAGGGGAGAATTAGACCAGAATAAAAAAATAATGCGAGGCGGAAATCAAAGCAGAGAAAAACAAGACCAGGATGACGAGGCGGCCTAAGATAATGAAACTCGTGAATCGAATTTGGTTTGTCGAATCGGAAGTTTGGATGAGTGATCCCGAGTGGGGATGGCGTGGGATCAAAGAAAGAGTATGTGCTCGTATTTATGAAGAAAAAAAAATATATATATTTATTAATTTATGTATGTATTTGTTTATTTATTTACTTTATAGTTAGTTTTAGAGCCTTAAACGTAATGGGAAGGCATTACGTAGTTTATTTCCTTTGTATAGATTGGGGGAAAAGGACTTACACAGAGACAGCTGATTTTTGAAGCAAAAGGAATAAAGGAATTGGGAAAGGAGGCGTAATAAATTCATAAATAAGAAAATGAGAATTGAAGGAAAATAAATGATTGAATTAATAAATTGAATAGTGAAGAAAGGTTGAGAATAGAAGCAAACGTTAATAAAAAAACCAATGCTGAGAAATTAAGCAAAACAAATGAAAGAATAAAGGAGTTGAGAATGGAAAGCTCATTCAAAGAGAAATTAAAGGCATGAGTAAATCCTTTCGTCTTCAAGGAATGCAAAGATTTTCGGATATGCAGGGAGTGCAGGAAAAATGTCCATTTTCTGCATTTGGATTTTACGGAAAAGAGATGAGAAAGAGAGAAGAAGGAAAAAGAGAGAGTGAGGGAATGAGTCCGAGCGAGAGAGACAAAGGGAGGGAGGGAGGGAGGGAGGGGAGGGAGGGGAGGGAGAGGAGGGAGGGAGGGAGGGAGGGAGGGGAGGGAGAGAGGGAGAGAGGGAGGGAGGGAGAGAGGGAGAGAGGGAGAGAGGGAGAGAGGGAGAGAGGGAGAGAGGGAGAGAGGGAGAGAGGGAGAGAGGGAGAGAGGGAGAGAGGGAGAGAGGGAGAGAGGGAGAGAGGGAGAGAGGGAGAGAGGGAGAGAGGGAGGGAGGGAGGGAGGGAGGGAGGGAGGGAGGGAGGGAGGGAGGGAGGGAGGGAGGGAGGGTGGGTTCTTGTTCCTATGTTACCATGAAGAAACGAGGTACGCAGTCAAAACTTGGAGGAGGCAAAGATACTGAGGTGTTCGCCTAGGAAACCGAAAGATCGGAAGAGAAGGTAGGATGACGGCGCAGAAGAGTCACAGACGAAGCGTGGTGGGCGAGGCAAGGTACAATTCAAATGAATGGATGGTGTCGAAGGCAAGGAGTCACCCTGGGAGGGAGGAGGCGAAGGCCTTGGCTCTTCTGGGCAGGGATGCTTTCAGAGGATCCAAGGGCGGCAGGACACGCGGGATCAGGGAATAAACCGTCCCTGCGGAAGATCCTGGGACTCGAAGGAACAGAGTGGGACTCGAAGGCAGTAAGAGCTGCAGTGAAGGCGAGGCCGATTGAGATACGCGGCCACGGCGGGTTTTCTCCCGGAAGTTGCTGGGGCTGAACGGAAATTACTGTTGGGTTCCCGAATTGTGGCGGCTGCTCTGGTCACTGCGGCGGTGGCTCTGGGTGGTGCAAAAGGCTGCGTTGTTTTTGCGCTTTGCTTTTGTATTTTGATTCTGGGGAAGAAAGGGGGGGGGGGTGATGGAGAAAAAAGGAGGGAGGATGAAGGAAGATTAAAGTAGGTGGTCGAAATAAGGGGGAAAAAATGAAGTGGCAAGTAAGGTTCTGGTAGTCAATATGAAGGTAACGCGAAGAGAAAAACAATGCTTGTATGAAAGAGCCAGCAGGGAAAGGGACAGACGAAATGAGGATGAAAATGATACGTTAGGGCAGAGGGAAGAAAATTAAAGAAGAAAAACAGAAGAAAGCGAAACTGGTGGAATGAGAGTGGGGGAGGAAGTATTTACTCAAGTGCTTAAATAAACAGTTATTCGTAATCTATTTTTTTTTGTATGGAAACGTTAACCCTGTGATCATAGCAGCATCTACTCCGGAAAAGGACGAAATTAGAGTTGCTGCTGGCACGGGTAATGAGGAAGGGCACGGGAAGAAAGTTGTTTTTAGAGAGGTAAGATAAGTATGTTGCGAATTAGGAGAGGGCATGGGAAAAAGCATCGAAAACAGGAGTGTGGGCTGAAACCCGGGTGAGGAGCAGCGGGGGCCGAGGGGGCTCCAGCAAGCGACACAAGCATCGGCCGGAGCGAGGGAACATGCATGCGTGTGCCTACATGTTCTGCAGCGAAGCCCCGACCAGTGATATACTCGCGAGAGTCCCTGTGTGCTGGTGTCTCGCCCAGCTGGACAGATGTCACGGACTCTCATATTCGATTAGACTTCTGATCGACGGCCGTTTGCGCAGCGGCTGTTCCGCCGCCGCCGCGGAAGGGCAGGGAATTGCCAAAGCAAAGGGAGGAGTTATTAGTATAAGGAATTGTAGGATTTTAGATATGTAGATGTGGAATAGGAAGTGAGCATATTTGCATGATAAGAAAGTGGGGAACGCAAGATTACATGAGATACGAAGAGCATTGATATTCGGTGGCTTAAAGCGGGGTACAAAGAAAGTAGAAAGATACATAGAAGACCAAAGGGTATGAGTGATTTTCAGTGTATTCCTGAGTGCATACAATTCTATTGATAATAGAATACAAGTATAGGCTTTTACAGAAACTTACGAGAACATGGCGAACAAACAAAAGAGAATCAGAACGGGAATTATGAAATCCGTCGAGTGAAGCAGCGAGGGGGGGATGTCTGCAGCGAGATGAGCGCGCGGCCCGAGAAATGGCCCGAGGACCGCCGGCCGCCGCGGTGGGAGCGCGCGAGAGGAACACAGGAATGCACTCCCGCGCCGGCCGGAGGAGCAGGTGGCAGAGTGCAAGGGAGGAGGCGCACGTCGATGAGGAAGGATTGCATGGGAGGGAACGTGAAGCATTACTTTAAGGATTTAGGAGTGTCGCCTTCTTTTTCACGGGCGAGAATTTTCAAGTTTATGGCCGGTCGTTCGGAGAGGGATAATGTTTTTCTCCGATTTAGCGAGAAACCGATGTGTAACGGAGCATTGGCGTCCCAGAAAGAAAGTGAGGGACAGTTTTGAGGTGTGGCCGGCTCTTCG
>NC_061852.1:27739163-27741663 GCF_019202785.1 Penaeus chinensis | reverse complement strand
CATATATTTATACCTCCAGCCTATGTATTTGTTTTTCTATATGTTTACGATACACCTTTTGTATTTTGTCGTGGGAATACTCTCCGTTTTTTGTGTTTGCTGTTTTCCATTTTTACGCTCTGCTTGTTTGAATTCCACAGAGTCAATTTCCAGAACGAAACAGTCGCGCCAGAAATTGTTTGCTTTTATTTTTTTTATATTTTGTTAATATAATTCTTTGCTCTTTGTTTGTCGTATTATTATTTTTTTTATAGTGTATATTTTCTTGATTGTCATTCGCGCTTTGGTTAATTTTGCTCACCTTGTGGCTCTCACATATCACTAGCTAATGACCACAGGAGATCTTTTGTGGCGGTGGGACGCCGCCATGACTCATTGGTTGCGCGCCGAGTGCGATGGTCGAACGTTCGAATCCCTCCGGACCACGGTTGATGTTAGGAAGGGCATCCAATCAGGCACAGGCGGCGCTACCTCAGACAATGTCCCACAAGGCCACCGCCTTATCCCAGTGTGTGTGTGTGTGTGTAGGGGGGGGGGGGTAAAAAGCCTATGATATGGACTACTTTTGATGGTGAATGGTAAATGTTGGAGGCCTCGCTTGGGAGAGAGTAGCAGTAAGGTCGGAATGGAAGGTACTGGTTGTTTGTTGGATTAATCAGTCTAGTGATGGTCAGAAATTAAGAAAAAATTATATTCGAATAAAAAGTGTATTTTCATTGTAAGATTACTTGTATATCTATCGGTGTATCGTTGCTAACTTTCCTAGTTCCATACTAATGCCTTTGAAAAATTCAACGTAAAAGGCGTTTAGGCAAAGCGTATTGAGTTTACTTTACTTTGATCACATTTCGCCTACTTTGATTTAGCGCGCGTCTTCTTCCCCGAGGATGGAAAAGATGCACACCGAGAATTCCGACCTCTTTCACCTCTCTTTTCCCTCCTCTCATTCAGATATTCTTGCTGCCCTTAAATTATGCATGGGCTTGAACCTTCCAAACATCAGTCTTGTAAAGGCCTTCGTAGTCCGTCAACCTCATGCGTCAATGGAAACTCATGTTCGCTTCGCCAGTCACGTTCCGCTTTTTTTTTTCTTTTTTTCTTTTCTTTTTTTGAGAGGGTTTGTGACTACTTCTAGTCACCCCCACCTCTCTCTCTCCTTCTTTCTCTCTGTCTGTCTCTCTCTCTCTCTCTCTCTCTCTCTCTCTCTCTCTCTCTCTCTCTCTCTCTCTCTCTCTCTCTCTCTCTCTCTCTCTCTCTCTCTCTCTCTCAATCTCTCTCTCTCAATCTCTCTCTCTCAATCTCTCTCTCTCATTCCCTTTGCCTCTCTCCCTCTTTCTCACTCTCTTTGACTTTCTCTCTCTCCCTTTTAAACAAGCAAGAGAGAGAGAGATGGAGATGGAGATTGAGGTGGAAATGGAAATGAAAGTGGCGATGGAAAGGGAGAGTCTTTTGTCACATTCTCCAGCTCCATCTCCGCCCCACTCTCCTCCACTCTCACTCACAGACTCTTTCGCCTTTCGCGCTTGCTCTCAGTTCTGTCTTTCATTTATTTTCTTCGCATTACTCCCCGGAGATACGAGCAGTGTGCATACGCGACTGGACAGTTTCTTTGCTTTATCTTCGTTCATTTTGTTCCGCGGGAAGGGAACGCGTTCTTGCATATAAATCGGTCTTTTCTGTTGTTATTTTTTTGTCAGTTTGTATTTGTTTTTTATATGTATATGTTTATGTTATCGGTTTATATTGTTTTCTTCATAAGCAGTTGTTATCAATAGCTTCATCTGTTTATATAGATGTTTCCCCATGTATCCTTATTTTCTTTACGTCTCGTTCTTCTTCCTCTCTCATGGCTTTGCGGGAGCGCGTCGCTGGGGTTGAACGCGCGCGTGTTCTTTTCCTTATGTTCTTGTTCATCTGTACATCCAGTTATCATTAGCAGCTCCGGGAATCTCGCAAAAAAATAAGGATAATAGAATAAAGAAATAGGAAGGATATTTCTAATCTAATTATGAGAAATTCTTCAGTGTGTTAATTGAGGCGCGACGTTGGGAGTTAAGGCGAGAGGGAGGGAGGGAGAGAGGGAGGGAGGGAGGGAGGGAGGGAGGGAGGGAGGGAGGGAGGGAGGGAGGGAGGGAGGGAGGGAGGGAGGGAGGGAGGGAGGGAGGGAGGGAGGGAGGGAGGGAGGGAGGGAGAGAGGGAAAAAATCTGAGGCATGAGAGTCGTTACTCAAGGCAGGTCGTCGGTTAGGATTCCATGCTCGTTAGATATGCAATAACATGAAGAAACAGAAGAAAAATAGATTAATGTAAATGCGCATAGAGCCAGCTCAGCCTTGGCCTTCTAATATTCGGGGTATAATAATAGAAGGCGAAAAGAATGCTGTCATTTTGTTGCCGAGATATTCCCTTACCTTATATTTTCGTGTGGGTGTATGTGCGACAGTTGTGCGTGTACGTGCGTGCGTTACTCGCCCGTGCTTGTGCGTGTGTGATCGCGTGTG
>NC_061852.1:27719163-27726663 GCF_019202785.1 Penaeus chinensis | reverse complement strand
AAGAGGAGAAGAGAGAAAAGTAAGAGAAATGGAAAGAGAATGAAAATAGAGAAGTGATGAATAAGCAAAAGGGAATTACGTTTGTGGTGAAAGATGTGAAGACAAAAATGAAAGAAAGAAATCTGAATGCAGCTGAAAGTGACAAGTAGGAGAAGTAGAGCAAAAAAGAATAATAGAAGGAAAGGGCAAAGGTCAAGGACAGGGGCAGGGGCAGGGGCAGGGGGAGGGGCAGGGGCAGGGACAGGGACAGGGAAAGGAAAGGGAGATGAGAAGGAAAGGGAGAAAAGGGAAAGGAAAGGGTGAGTGAGAGTGAGAGTGAGAGTGAGAGGGAAAAGGAAAGAGGAAGAGGGAGAGGGAGAGGGAGAATGAGAATGAGAATGAATGATGGAAGGGAAAGGGAGGGAGAGGAAAAGGGAGATAAAATATATATGTAATGGTTTATATGCTGAATTTATTTGTATATAATGTAAATTTGTATGTAATAAAAGATGCTTTCAGATATTACAGAAAATCTATTAAAGACTATTTATGGCTGCCATTATAAATATTATGAATATTGATTTTGCATTTCCTGTATTGTTGGTTAGTGGGAGAGTCACTGTTGTAGCCTCCTACACTTTGTATGTCTGTCTGCAGATTTTCAATATTTTTGATATTAGGCAATAGTCTAAAATGTGCATTTTGTAAAGTATTTTTATAAAATAGAATAGATCATATTTATTTTCTGTAATTATAGTCTGTTATGATTTTCCTGACGGAGTATAACCTTGGGTGCATTAGAGGGTCTTCCACAGGTGTACCAAAAGGCATTTATATGTAGCTTTGTCTGGCTTTAATAATCTTTTATTAATAGTGGTATTTTTGTGTTGCTTAGGGTATTTGGTGGTGGGCCAATTATAACATGCAAAAACAGGGAATCATATTTTCATGAAATGCAAAGTTGCTGGTGCACCTATGGACCTGCACCTGCTAGGTGTAGCTGTATCACAACACTAACCATGAGAAATGTCTGTGTGGTGGTCAGACCGGGCCCAGTAATGTGGTGGCAACGACAGGGCCCCATGAAGGATCCCCAGTTGATTCCCGATTAGGGTCCATAGTCCAGGAGGTGCCAGGGCTCCTCGACCTCTCCCCCACCCGACGGGATCAGGTGGTGATGAGAGATAGACAAAGTCCCGTCAAGAAGGTGAGCTGCGGGTGGTGTGCCTCACTACATCTGCCACCCCTGACAGGAATGACTTTGCACAACAAGAACATCTATGCTCTCTCATAGCTTTACATGGAGATGTACTGTGGTATAAGCTTAGTGTTATAAACTATCTGATTTCCCATAAGTCATATTGTATGTCAGATGTATTTTTTAGATCTGTGACATACAGCTTCCTACTGTGTATGAATGGCATATGTATATTTTATATTAGCCAAACTTAATTGCTTCTTGTTATGTGCATTGTACACAGATAGCAAGCTTTGATCTTAAGAATGGCCTTGAGTTATCTATGCTTGTATTTAATTATAGATGCAGTAATAGAACTTTGGAAGTAGAATGAAAATTTACTGAATAAAGCATGCAAGAGTATTTACGTTAGCCATACATTAATTTTGATATCAATGTCTTGACTGAGTTACTTTGTACCAAAGGTTAAGATAAAGAAAATGTCAAATATAATATATTCTCTCTTTATTATAGTTTTGAATATTATGGCACTAAGTCTTCTGATAACTGTCTTATTTCTGGATTTCTTTTTTCCTCTCATTTTCTTCCTTTGTAGCTAAAACCTCCACCTTTGGAAAACCAGAGAAGAAATGTCTGCAGTGTACAAACAGCAGCCACCATGCCAAAGACTAGTGAAATGCCAAAGTCAAACAATCCTTTGAAACAAAATACTAAAAGTGGAGCCAACCACACTTCTTCAAGTCCTCAGAGGCAGCAGTCTGCTAGTAAAAAGACTCAGAAAACTGATAATCCAAGTGTTGCTATGCCCATGAGGGGTGACAGCCCAGAGACAAGTGATATTACTTATGCAAGATTCCAGAATAATGACTCAAGTCCATCTCGCAGAAAATTTTCAGCAATGTTAAAGGGAGCTACAAAGAAAACCCCTGTTGCAAATGATGCAAAAGTCAAAAGCTTACCTCTTACAAGTCCGAAAGAAAATAAAAAAACAGTTCAGTCAAAATCAACAAAGCCATTTTCAAACTTTAGAGAAAAATTAAAGAAAAGTAGTTCAACCTCAAAGGAAACTTCATCTAGTAAGAAAGATGATGCTTTATCTAGGAACACAGGTGGTCGTAATGTTATAGGTAGAACCGAAATGAAAAAAGGAACAAAGTCAGAAAGTGCTGCATCATCTACAATATCTAAAGGGAAAGTGGATCAAAGGTTAAATGTTGAAAAGTCCAATATAACTTCTAAAACAGAAAAATCCCCAATAGTTAGTCATAAGAATAACAAAATAGGTAAATCCAGTGATAAAGCTGATTCTAAAAAGGTTCGTGATACAGGCGATAAACTGGCTCGGCAGACAGAGCCAAAATTTGAAAAGTCAGACAGTTTTAATGTCACTATGGCAGAATATGGTTTAAAAAGAGAAGCTGTATTCTCCTCTTCCTCTGCTGTAAGAGAATCTGTTCGTGCGGATATTACAAAATCTTTAACAGATGAAATAAATAATTCTGTGTGGGAAGAGCAGTCTCAGTCACAGACTCTTCCCAAAGACTTTGTTACGTCTTCTTGGGCAAAGTTTGAAGACTTTGATTGGGATAAATGTCAGGGAACTGTATCTCAAAGTATTTCTGAAGGTGATATATATGAATGCTTTGATGTAAATTTGAAAACAAGTAAAGAGGTTAATGACATCACTGAAACTGAACATGAAGGTTCCGATAGTAGGAAATTAGATCAGGAAGTTATTGATTCAACAAGAAATACAGATATTAAACAAGATACAAGCAGAGACAAAATGATTGTTGAAGAAAGTACCACAAAAGAGAAAACAGATGGTATAGAAGAAGATGATAAAGGTCCTGAAGATGCCAATGTGGAGCAAGCCAAACCTCAGCCTAATGATGACAGCCAAGAAAGTGAAGCAACAAAAGTTGTATTGAATGTTGAAAATTCTGAAAGGAAAACTAGTCTTGATGCTCCTTCTCTTCCACCCAGGAAGCTAAAAGAGGTGATGTTGAACTGGGTTTCATTTGAAGATTCACAGGAAAGCCAGACTGTAAGAAGGAAGCAGGTAGAAAAAGAACATAATGTAGAAATGGAGCAGAATACGAAACTTGATCCTGAAAAAGCATATGAAAATGTCTGGTTTAGTTCAGGACCATGTGACACCCCAACACCTTTTGATGATCAGTGTGATGAAGAATTTAAGGTTTATGCAAGTGTGAAACCTTTTGGTGATGATACCAATGAGTCATCCTCTTTTGAAATGGAAGGAGATACCTTTGCAAAAATTATAGAGGAAATTGTAAAAGACACACCAGGCAGTGAAGAGAAAGGGCAGTCAAATCCTGCTACTGTGTTGTCAGAGCAAAGGAATTTCATTGTTTGTGGTCCTGCAGAAGAAGTTATGCAGAAACCTATGAGGTTTGACAGGATATTTAAACTAGATATAGCCCCACCAGCTACACACAAACCCAAAAGCTGCACAATTGAATGTAATTGCAGTTTTATTGCCTCTTCTGCAAAACATTGGGAACTTGAAAGTAATGGGGTGATTCCTGTAATGAAACATGATTTTGAATATGCTTTATGTAGATTTGAAATTGATTATAAAGGTTTTGCTAAAGTTAATGAAAGATGCAGAGTATATATGTTTAGCACACCTCTAAAACTGCAAATAGAGGAGTTCAGACAGGAATTTGTTAATGAAATTCCAGTTTTAGAGCACCCATATACTTCTTCAAATATATTAGTGGAGCCAGCCTCAGAAGTATTTGAAGCTGTAGAGATGTCAGCACCAGTGTGGATAGATTTAGAAGTTCCTTCACTAATGCATTCACATGCTGTGTTGCTTGATGTGGAAGCAGAGCTGCATCAAAAATACTCTGTCAGTAAAATTGAAGTAAGTTTATCAGAGATGGTGAACTCAACTATTATGACAGCAATACCAGGGGAAAAGGGTAATGTAACAGAAAAAGAGATGGATGTGGATGAGAATAATGAGAGTGCTATCATTAACTCCCCAGTAGAAGAGTTTACTGTTAGAGATTTTAGTGATATTGCAGTGTGCCTTGAGAATCAAATACTTTCAAGTACAGAGGAAGAAAAAAGAGTAGATTATACACCCTTACATGAAGAGAAAGAAGTCAGCATAGTAAATCCAAAAGAAGCAGACCTTGAAACAGAATTCATAACATTTCCTAATGACAAAAACATTGATAATGATCACCCTGTTGATTTAACTGTAGTAGAAGCTTTTGACTCTAGAGATAATAAAGTAAAGATAGGTTCACCTTTAAAAAACATAGATGATCAAATAGTGGAAAATTTTAATGTAGGTGATGCAGAAAGTTGTCAGCAAGGTGAGAAACAGGATAAAGATATGCACCTCGAAGGAAATAGATCCAGCTTTAACATAAGCCAAAAGGGTGTCATAAATAAGAAGGGCCTTGACTTGTTACATGCACTAGAGAGTGTGGAAGAGGTAGAATTAGAGGCTGTGGCACAAGAGTTGTCATTGGAATCTGAAACCAATGTAACATTTGTTGAACCTGGAAATATCAGTACACTTGTAGAACCAAGAAAGATAAAGTTTGGTGGAATTGATACATTTAAGATAGAAGAAGTCAGAGTTGAAGATGATAATATATTTGAACAGGATATGGAATTTATAGTGTCAGATGGAGATGCACCATCTGCCCTCAAAATACCACAGATACTTATTCATGCACCAAGTGATGAAATGCTATCACAAGATGAAGGAAAAGATGTGACAAATGAGGAGGAATTATCTACTGATCAGAATTACTTACAAACAAATGATTATGATGATGATGATGATTATACTAGTGATATGGAAGATATTCCTGTATGTTCATTGGCTGAAGAGGAAATGCTCAGAGCACTTATGCATGCATCTGCAGAAGAAGCTACACAAGAATTTATAGATGTTTTTGTAGTGTTCAAAAATCAATATCAGCTTCCAGAAAGAGTACAGGCAAAAATGAAGAAGGTGGAAAAAGAACCATTTATACATGCCACTGTAGAAGAGGAAATGACATTCATATCTTTGCAATGCTTGGAAGTTGAAGATGATTCTGAGGAAAGTGGAACAATGCCTGAGAAGCAAATGTCTGTGTCAGATTCTGATGTCTCACTTATAAGAGTTGCTGCTGAAGAATTATGCTCAGTTACTCATGAATTTACAAATGACTTGCAAGCATATGAATTACCTGAAGTGGTACAAAGTACAGAAACTTATGAACCAGAAAAACTCATGATAGCAGAAGAAGATACTCTGGATGCTATTGAAGTAACATCAGACATTATTGACATTTCTGTACCAGTAATGTCAAAGCGTCAGGAAATGGAACATAGGTCCAGTAATAAAGATAATATTATTCATGGAGGTAATCCCATATGTGATAATACACAAAGTGATGTTGATAATTCTAAAGAGGAAAAGTATGTTTATTCAGTTGAGAAGGATGATATCCAGGAATTTGCTTCTGAACCCAATGTGTATGTGATTCCTTCCAAAGAAGCATTGCTAATGAGTACAAAAGAAAATTCTACTTTTAGTTTGTCAGAGGATGTTCGAATCAGTGCAATGAACTTTAATACATCACAGGTAAAAGAAAATACCAATGTAAGTGGAAGGTTATCTGGGAATCAAAGTATGAGTACATCAGTCTCCTCTCAAGCTGAGTCAGTAGAGGGGGAGGGTGTTCGAGACATTGTCTCTGTCAGTAATGCAGCTGTACTACAGTATTGGGCTGGTGTGATGAAAGAGAAAAAGAGGAATATATGCACCTTTGGAATGATAACAGATTTTGAACTCCCAGAAGAATCAGGGTTAAAAGGCAGTGCTTCAATACCAGTTCCAGAAGGAGGATGCCATATGCAAGTTGAAAAGGCAGTCAAAGAATTGTCAAGAAAAGGGAATGATTTAGATGAAAGTAAAATATATTTCCTTAGTTGCTCTCCAGATTCTGCATTTGATGGCATTGATTTCCAGCTTCCTGTTGAAGAGGAAGAAGGAGATTGGTTGGAGGATTTAGAGGACTTTCAGGGGGAGGAAGCTTTTGACAGTGAATTTGAATTTGGTGAGATGGAGCTTGAGTCTGACTCTGAGAATTCAACTATAAACAAACTTTCTCCGGAGATGAAAAGCAAGCATGGCAAAAGGAGACTTGAAGCAAATACTTTGATTAGTGAAGCTGCTGTTCTGAAAATGTCTCCAGAAAAGGAAGTTGGGTTGGTTGAAAACCAATTTCCAAAAGAAGGGGGATGGTTTATGGATGGCATAAGGCATACTACAAAAGGATTATATAATCTTTTCTTTTATGGACAGACTCCTGGGGATAAGAATGCTGAGGAAAATCCAATGGCTCAAATGGATGTGGGGAAGGATGTGACTGGTGAAGTAAGTCGACAAAGTGAGTCGCAGGAACTGACAAATAGAACACAAAGGTCAAGGAAAATGGATTCACATGTAACAAAAGGTGCCAGTATACAAAACATGTCTTCTGCAACCAGTCATGACAACTGGAATTTGACTAACACTGGCACACGACCCAAATCACATATGGCTTCACAGGATGCCTCAGTCTTGGGGCCTGAATTTAGAGAATGTTATTCTCATAAATCTGATGACTCTACAGAGCATACTGTGTCTTCTCATGACGCTGTTTCTAGAGTGGGTAACAAATATGAAAACATCAATGCTGATCTTTCAAGTGATACTTCAGAGGAGGAACAAAGTTTAAAATTCCTGGCACACCTTGCTGGAGTTTCTCCAAAAGAAGAATCTAATAGGGCAGCACTCCGCCTTCTGTTGACCAAGGTTCTACAAGTGCAGTTGTTGCTGTGTGTTCTACAGAGTGATGAGTGCTACGCCTTTTACTGCAAAACCTGCAGATTTGTTGACAGCAGTCATATATGAAATACTTTTTGTGCATAGATGTTTCTCTTTTTTTCTTTTTTTTCTTTTTTTTGTATAGTTTTGGTATTGCTTTATATTGCATGAAAATAGGTGACTTTCTTAACAGAATAACTAACAGTAGCCTTCCCCAATGAAATAGGGCTGTATTGATGCTGCTGTGACTAACACTTGTGAATGTTAACTGTTGCATTATCTTCTGATCTGAATTTCCATAAGAATGAGAACATGCTTTCTCCACACATGTTGAAGAGGACATGTTCCCATACTAAAGAAACGGATTAACATTATTGATTTGTGATGCTATGGAAACAGAAAACTTTTCACTTTTAATGATTTTGCAGTTGTCTATGGAATAGATGCACTGAAAAGTATATGAAATGAAAATGAA
>NC_061852.1:27695337-27704063 GCF_019202785.1 Penaeus chinensis | reverse complement strand
TCTCTCTCTTCTCTCTCTCCCTCTCTCTCGATCTCTCCCCTCCTCTCCTCGTCCTCTCATCTCCCTCTCTTCTCCTCTCCTCTCTCTCATCATCTCTCTCTCTCCTCCCCCCTCCCTCCCTCCCTCCCTCCCTCCCTCCCTCCCTTCCCTCCCTACCCTCCCCTCCCTCCCTCCCTCCTTCTCTCCTCTCATCTCCACTCCCCCCCACGCCTCGCTCTCTCTCTCCTTCTCTCTCATCCTCTTCTCTCTCCACCTTCTTCTAGTCTCACTCTCCTCCTCTCTCTCTCCTCTCACTCTCTCTCCCTCTCTCTCTCTCTCTCTCTCTCTCTTTTCCCCCTTCCCCTTCCCCTTCTTCTCCTTCTCCTCCTTCTCGCATTCTCATTCCCCATCTTTCTGTTTCTCCTTCTCCCTCACCCTTTCCCTGTTCCTCTCTCGTTCATGCTTTTGTTGGGCTTTTCTCCCTTCTTTTCCTCTTTTCTCCTCATCTGTCTATCCTCCTCTTTCCTTTTTCCTCTTCATCACACCTGCCTCCCTCTGCCTCTCCCGTGTATTTCTTTCTCCCTCGTCCGGTTTTGATATAACACTTCATCATGTCATTCGCTTTGCCCTTTCTGCGGATTGCTTTTTAATTTTCGTTTTTTTTTTTTTTTTGTGTGTGTGTGTGTGTGGGTGAGCCTCGTGTTTAATGCAGTGGTTGCTGTGGAGGACATAGACGGAAACTATCATTTGTTGCCAATAGAAAAAAATGGTACTTGTTCAGTCGGAAAATGGCTGTACTCGTGGTCAGTATTGGATCGTTAAGTAGTTTCTTTTGGTTTGTTGATTTCTCGTCTGTCAGCTCTTATTTAATGCATTCATTTATTTCTTATCTACTAAAACTTTTTTCGTCCTAGAATTTCGTTGGTAAGTCATTTTTCATGAAGTCCAGAGCCAGTAGAGAGCCAGTTCACATTGCGCACAGCCATTGCGCGTTCCCGGCAGCCCCTACCAGGCTCCTGTGTCTGCAAGATGGTTGTCCAAGTACCCGCGGGAGACACTGGTACTGGGCAGTGTCCTGTAGCGAAACAACGCCCGAGGACACGACTTAGTTTCGGGAGCACATGTAGCCGATGACGCGAAGTTTCAGGTCGTGGTAACACAAGTTCTCTGGTTGGGAGGGGATGTTCGCGGCACACAACTTGAGTCGTGCGTTTGTCTTCGTTGTAGACATACACTAACTGGTAACTTATTATTAGATTTATGCTTCCGTGGAAAGGAAAGAAAAGAAAGTAGAAGAGGGAAGGGTGGTTGAGACGCTAGCGATGTTGGTCTACTTCATCATCTTTTTGTTCTTGTTCTTCTATATGCGTATTTTGTACATATGTAATTATGTTTGTTTATGTATATATAGAATATGCATTTTTCTATCTACCTATCTATCTGTGTATCTAATTATCTGTAGATATCTCAGTCGATCTTTTTTTTTCTCATTTATATGTTTATGTAAATAGATAGGGAGAGGGAGAAATATAAAGAGATACGCGTATTGTTTTTAGAGATTTTTGTTAGAAAAATCATAGGAAGAAGAAGGCGAGGAGTGGAATAATGATACTGTAAGCACCTGAGGGAAACGAAAGGGGGAATGGCATAATAAGGCTAACGGAAATACGAAGGGTAAGGGAGGAGGAAGGAGGAAGGAGGAATTGGAAGGAGAGAGCAAGGCAAATAGGTGGACGCACACCTAAAGCGAAAGAGAGAGAGGAGGGTGAAGGGAGAAAAGGAAAGAGTCGAAGAGAGAGGAAGAGAGAAGAGAAGAGAAGGAAGAGAAGGGTAGGAGAGAAGAAGGAGAGGGAGGAGGAAGCAAGAAAGAGAAGAGCGGCGTGGAGAGGGGGAGATTGATCGTGTGGGGGTCCATAAGCTGCTTATCATATTATATCATTCCTCAATTTAGGCGGAGAGGAGAAGTGAGTAGGGGAAAAGAACCGGCGGCAGATGTGTCTTCTCCGGCAGAGGCGACCTCATTATTTTTTATTTGTTGTTGTCTGCCGCTGCTGCACTTCTGCGCTGCCGCCTGCGCTGCCTCCTGCGCTGCCGCCTGCGCTGCCTCCTGCGCGCCGTCTTTCTTCCTGGGATTGTGGATACGTGGAAATAGCTTGGTTTTCTTAATGATCAATGCACTCTTGGCCTCGCTGCGACGGAAATCGCTTTGGGAAAAGAAAGTAAACCCTATGTTGTTGCATGCTCATGCGTGCATTCACGCACGCACACACGCGCACGTAAACACACACGAAAGCACACACGCACGTAAACACACGCACGTACACGTACACGTACACGTACACACACACGTATACGTACACGTACACACACGTACACGCACACGTACACACACACACACACACACACACACACACACACACACACACACACACACACACACACACACACACACACACACACACACACACACACAGACACACACACACAGACACACACACAGACACACACACACAGACACACACACACAGACACACACACACAGACACACACACACACACACACACACACACACACACACACACACACACACACACACACACACACACACACACACACACACCAACACACAAACACACACACGTACACACGTGCACTCCACAACACGCACGATGTAATGGAAAAGGCTATTACTTTTTACCGGCGTTATGTTTCTCCTTCAAACGCGCTCATCTCACCTTGATGCTATAGAAGACAACCTTTAAGAAAACAAAATTCTTGAAAGAAGAGGGAGGGGGTGAGGGAGGGAAAGAATAAGGTCAACGGGAAATAAGGAGGTAGAGCAAGAGGAAAAAGAAGAGGAAGAGGAAGAAGAAGAGGAAGAAGAAAAGGGAAGGAGAAGAAGAAGACGAAAGAGAAAAGAAGAAGAAAAAGGAAAGAGAAGAGAGAGAAAATAAGAAAAAGGTAAGAGAAGAGAGAGAAAAAGATGACGGGAAATTGAAAAAGAAAAGGAAGAATAAGAAGGAAAGGAGGAGAAAAGGAAGGAGAGGAAGAGGAATCCTGGAGAAGGATGGTCACAGGTATAGTAATTAAGATAGGAGTGATAAATACAATTTAGGAATAATGATAACAACAGTCAACAAAATCATATTAGGAAGAATAACGATAAAAATGAGACTACCAGCAGTGAGATCAATGTTGATTATTGCAATGCATAACACACAAGATAGCGATGATAGCAGTGATGGCGAACATTATATTAGATTTAGTATTCTCGCCGTGGACGTTCTGTATTGTAGTTCAGAATTCTTTACAAGAGAGAGGGACAGGGGCAGGGACAAGGAGATGAGAAGGAGAAGGAGGAGGAAAGAAAGAAAGAGAGAAAAAAACACACAAAGCTAAAATGATCTAGTGTACGAAAGTAAAGAAAGGTGTCCAAAAAACCTAGGCAAGAACACCGAAAAGAGAGAGAGAAAATGATGAGACGAGGAATAGGACTTCGGCGGAAAGGCTGGCAGGTCGGGCGAGGGTCCGAGAGCGCACAAGGCAACCGATCGGCGCGTTATACGATGATCAAAGTACGTCATATAACTATTTAAGTTTATAATGGATATTCAGTGAATGGGTCAGCGGATGTGCGAGTATTTATTTATATGTTCGTTGCTGAATATGTTTGTAATCTTCCCGTGTGTTTTGCGTTTGTATACTATGTCGGATATCGTTATCTTGTGAACTGTGTGAAAGATGCTGTTACATAACATGTTTACTAAGATAACGGATGTCTAAGAAGCCACAGCACAGGCGGCCGGAAGCTGTCCCTATCAGCTTGAAGGGCTATCCAGCCCGAAGGGAGGCGACGCAAGCAGATAAGGAGCAGCACGACAGCGGCATCGGAGGCAGCGCACCCAGCGAGCAGAGGAGCCACGAGGAGCATCTCATGTTGCGCGACGGCCCCCTTGACGTCTCTTCAAGATGCTCAACCTCTCCACCGTCTTGCCGCACTGATCCTACTTCACCCGCCTTGGAGGGTCGAGGAGGGAGCGAAGGGCGTCCTGAGGAGTCGAGGCGGAGGGCGCCTGAGTTGAGTGGTCGAGGCGAAGGCGGAGGGCGCCAAGGAGTCGAGGTGGATGGCTCTGGCGGGGGCGTCTTATGTTGTATCTTTTCTTTCTTCGTCGCTTTCTTCGTCGCATTCGAAGTCGAGTCGGAGGACGCGGGCTTCCTGGGGTCCGTACGAATGCTGGAGGGTCGAGTTTCAGAAGGTGACGGAGATCGCGAGATCGATCTTCGGACTGCGTCGCAGAGTGGAATCAGAAGTTTTACTAGACCGCACTCGAGCGCTGTTCAGTGAGGGTAGAATGCTGCAACAAATCCTCATGTGAGGTTTCAGTCACTACACCTGGCTTCTTGGCACCTGCGTCGCCCACTTGCCTCGCCTCGCAGCCCCGACCGACGTTATTAACTGGCCCTTCAGTTTTCTCCGCTTTTTCTGAAGTCTGTTTGCGAGGGTTATAACATTCGTTTTTTTTTTTTTTTTCTTTTCTTTTTGTTCGTTGTCGTTCAAATACAGCCTGTCGTGTTAGATTTGTTTTATAAGTAGCGCCTTTCGATTTTTCATGTTGAAGGTGAAAATTCTTATTTTTTCTTTTCCATTATGCCTTGTGTGACTGATATATAGTATAATGAAGTCACTAAAGTTTCAAGCCAAAAAAATGTTTGGTTTCTTCAGTTACACTCTAGCAAGAAGGAAATATTTCCTCTAAAAACTACAGAAACCTATGTTAAATACATCCACATGCCTCATTCTTTCGTCCCTCTCTGTCTCATCCCTCATTCCCTTTCCCTCTCCCTCTCCCTCTCCCTCTCCCTCTCCCTCTCCCTCTCCCTCTCCCTCTCCCTCTCCCTCTCCCTCTCCTTCTCCCTCTCCCTCTCCCTCTTCTTCTCCCTCTTCCTCTCCCTCTCCCTCTCCTTCTCCCTCCCCCAAGCCTCACTATCCCTCACCTTTTCCTTTTCCCTCTCCCTTTCCTAATCCCTCTTCCATCTTTTCTCCCTCTCCCATTCCCTCTTCCTCTCCCTCTCTCATTCCCTCTTCCTCTCCCTCTCCCTCTCCCTCTCCCTCTCCCTCTCCCTCTCCCTCTCTCTCTCCCTCTCCCTCTCCCTCTCCCTCTCCCTCCCCCCCCCTTCTCTTCCCCTTCCTTTTCCCTTCCCTTTCTCTTTCCCTTCCATTGTCCCACTCTCCCCCTCCCTTTCTATTTCCCTTTCCCTTTCTCTCTCTCTCCCTTCCCTTCTCTTCATCCTTTCTTCCTCTTCCCTCTTCCCTCTGCCTCCCTCTTGTTCCATTCCTTTCCCCTCATTTCGCTTTGTATCACCAGTCGTCTGTTTTCCCCACAGTGTTCTTTTTCGTTTAAACCATAACCTTTTTTAAACTATCACCTGGTTCCTGGAATTTTTCGTTTAAACTACCATCTCTTTTTCTAGTTTTATTTTTTTTCGCTTAAAATATAATCTATTTTTCTAGTTATTTTTGTTTTCGTTTAAACTATCTCTTTTTCTAGTTTTTTTTTTTCGTTTTAAGTTTTCGGTTAAAGTATCATCTCATTTTTTAGTTTTAAAATATTTCGTTTAAAGTATCATCTCTTTTCATAGTACTAAAATCCCTGGTCGAAGCAAGCAGTCACAAAGGAGAGATTTAAAAAGCGAAACCTTGGAAAGCCAAGTCCAAGATCTACCCCCCCCCCCCCCCCCCCCCCCCCGCAGAGAGTGTCAAAGTGTTTGTTTTTGTCCCCCTCCCCTCTCACCCCCCTCCCCCGGGTCACCCCTCCCCCCTTGACGCTAGTGTGTTGTCACAGTGCTTCCTCGGTTTATGGTAACACTTCTTGTCCATTAGGGAACTCTAGAGGAAGATGAGCAACGTGAGCTGGTCGCGGCGGCCTCGTTTGTGTCGTTTCGGAGAGCGATGTTTACTCTGAACGACGTCGACGACTTCTCGGAGTTCGCGGTGGGGCGGGCCTGATCTCGGGTGACAAAGTAGCTGTCGGGGATTTATTTTTCTCTGTCTCTGTCCCCCCTCTCTCTCTCTCTCTCTCTCTCTCTCTCTCTCTCTCTCTCTCTCTCTCTCTCTCTCTCTCTCTCTCTCTCTCTCTCTCTCTCTCTCTCTCTCTCGCTCGCTCTCTCGTTCTCTCTCTCTCTCGTTCTCTCTCTCTCTCGTTCTCTCTCTCTCTCGTTCTCTCTCTCGTTCTCTCTCTCTCTCGCTCTCTCTCTCGCTCTCTCTCTCTCTCTCTCTCTCTCTCTCTCTCTCTCTCTCTCTCTCTCTCTCTCTCTCTCTCTCTCTCTCTCTCTCTCTCTCTCTCTCTCTCGTTCTCTTTCTCTTTCTCTTTCTCTTTCTCCCTCTCTTCCCCCTCTCTCTTTCCTCTCTTTTTCTCCTCTCTCTCCTCTTTATCTCTTTACCCTCCCTCTCTCTCCCAGTCTCTCCCACGCTTTATCCTTTCCTTTTTTTTCCTTTTTCTTTTTGACGATATTTTACGCTGAGCCGCTGCCTCTCGCACCGCCCTTTGAAATTCGCCCTAAATCCCCGGCCCGGGCTCCTCCCACCTCCTGGGCTCCTTCGTCGCGTTGCTGGTCTTCCCCAAAGCCTCGGTCCTCGCTGCCTGCGTCTAAAGTCTTGGACCGAGACCAGCGTCGCCGTAATGCCACAACTTTAAGACTTAGCCGGATTTATTTGGGAGGAAAACATTGATAATTAAGCTTCTAAGCCGTCGGCTTTTTTTACGGGGCTGAGGCTGGTGGCTCGTCGCGGGGTTTGTTTGGTTGTGTGGCGAGATGTGGTTGAGTGGTTGTGCGTGCGGCGGAGGAATGCGCGTGTGGAGGCGCTCTGCCTGGCCGAGGGTTCGCTGCCTGACCCGGCATTACCACCGTAAGAAGATTGGGTAATCCTTCTCGGCAAGGATTTGGCCGGGTCGTCAATCCGTTGGAAGCGGATCTAGGTGGATCGGGGTGGGCTTGAGGCCGCCAGGAGAGGCTTGCCGCACGGACCAAACCCGCTTTGCAACTCTAAACTTCTTTACTCAAATTTAATGCTGTTTCAGTCGCTCCAAATCTCGGATCATGGTAGTCTTATTAAAATTTATCTGCTCAAGGATTTTTTGGGGGTGGAGCTGGCTGGCGGGACTCCGAGGAAAGGCAGAAGTGTGTAGGGCGGCGCGGGGAGTGGACGCTTCTGCTGGTGGCGAGGGCGCGGCGACCCCCGTGGCCTACCCCCCCTGCCCGCCTGCCCAAGCTCGAGGAGTAGCTCGAGGCTGCCTTGGGGGTGGCACCCTCCTGCTGGGAGGCCACTCAGCTGGAGGAGCAGCTCGAGGGGGACTGCCACTCACGAAGCTCGGACTGCCAAGTGTCACGTCACGTGATTTATGCATTCTGAAGTGCGACCTTCAAGTTATAACTTACGGATAATTGACGTGTTAGACTTTGTCTGCCTCAAGTGTCACCTTCGTCTGCACCTTATGTCACCCTTGAAGGTCCTCGTGATATATCAACACCTAGCAAATGTCAGCCTCCACCTCCCAAGTGTTACCTTGAGAACCCCGCAGTGACCTCGCGGGGAAAAGCAAGGGCATGTGACACGAGTCGCCCTGGGGAGTGAATGACGCATAACAATGAAGTGTGAAGTGGTGCGTCGAGGAAGAACGCGACGGAAGCCCCAAAGGGCGGAAGTGTTGTGGAAGAGAAAACAAATCGCGATAGTGCCTCGGAGGGCGGACACGCCCCCTGCCTCCACCTACACATTCGCTCCCGCTCTCTTTCAATCTTTCGCTCTTGCCTTTTACCTTGTTTCTCTTTATTCATTTTCCGTTGCTTTCTCTTTCCTTCATCAATTTTCCCTCTCTCCTCTCCCTCCCTTTCCCTCAGGTGTTGGAGGGCGAGCCCGGTTCGCCAGCATGGCTTCGAGCGCGAGGGGATTACCCAGCGCATGGTGTGGGCGTGGCACCGTCGCCCCTCCCACCTCTCCTCCCGACAGCCCCCCCACCCCCACCCCCTCCCGCCGCCCTTTCGCTCCGCCTGTCCTTGTGTATTCTTTTTCGTCTTCCTTTTCTGCTTTTCTTTCACTGTCACTTTTTCTCTTTCTTTTCTTTCACTTCCTCGTTCTTGAATTGTCCCGCACGTGGCAAGGTGATCCAATGCTTTCCAATAAATAACATGTGGTGCTAATGGTGCTAATACCTTTCTTACGCCCATAATAATAGAGCATTATGGCTGAAAATGTGTTGTTATAAATGTGCTCGGTTTACGGAAGCGCCCAACATCCTCGGTTGGACACGCGTTGTGAACATGCGCAGAGCTCTTCGATCAAGATGAGAAGATAAGATAGGAAACGTCTCCATAGGAATACAAATGGAGTCTATTTTTCTCTCCCCTCCCCCCATTCCTTCCCCTCTCCCGCTTCTCCTGGGCCCCGTCGAGGCACATCGGGTCAACCGGGCCACCGTTGCTACACCGGAGGGGGAGGTGGGGAGTGGAAGACGGGGGGGGGGGGGGTGTTATACGAGCTTTATCTTGGTGTTCCTTGGTGGATCCTGATCCAGGTAAGCATTTCCTGCTGGGTTCGTGTTTTGGCGTGCGTTGGTGTCTGCAGATGTTTCGTGTTTGGGTTGCTGTTGTTGTGGGGATTATGAAAGATGTCTGTGCACTCTTATCGCTCTTATATGCACACGCGCACATACACACACATACACACACACACACACACACACACACAC
>NC_061852.1:27694005-27695237 GCF_019202785.1 Penaeus chinensis | reverse complement strand
TGTTTATAAATACGGTGGCGCAGAGGGCCTTGTCTGGGGATGGATTCGGGGGTATTTTTTATTGCTGTTTTCTCTCCTTTCTGTCTTTCCTCCTCATCTTTTTCACCAGGGGATGAAGTAGAACGGAAGGCGTTGTTAGTACTAGGTAAAAGGCAGCCACACAAGTACTTTTTTTCGTTTTCTTTTTTATTCTTTATTTTTACAGACGCACACGAAAGAGCGTAACGAAGGTCAGAAACAGCGAGGGAAGACTCGCAAGTGAGGGCGAGTGGAGCGATGCACGTCCGGCGCTGGCCTCGTTTGGGGAGAATGTGGGTCTTTGTCCGCTTGTGGTGTGGGCGTTGGGGGAACGGAAGAGGGAGAGAAGGAGGGGGAATAGGGAAAGAGAGAGTGAGAGGTGGAAGGAGGGGGAATAGGGAAAGAGAGAGTGAGAGGTGGAGAGGGAAGGGGGAAGGGGAGGGGAAGAGGGGGAGAAGAAGACGGGGGAGGTTGAAAAAGAGAGGGAAGGGCAAGGGGAGAAGTCGAAAGAGGAATGAGAAGTGAGGATGGGGAGTAGTCGGAGACAGAAAGGGAATGGGGTTGGGAGAGGGAGAAAGCGAGAGGGAAAGGGAGGGACCGAGGGAAACAGAGGGAGAAGGGGAAGGTAGAGGGCGCAGGGATAGGGAAGGGGAGGGAAAGGGGAAACTAGGGGGAACAGGGAAAGTGAGTGGCACAGGTTGTAAAGGCAAGGGAAAGGGAAAAGTAAGAGGGGCGAGAGAGTAAGAGAGGGATAGAGATAAAGAAAGAATGGAGAAAGGGAGTGAAAGAAAGAGAAAAACCGGGAGGGGTAAGCATCCAGGCGGCAAGTGTGGCAAGCAAGCAAGCAAGAAGGCCGCCAGCCAGCAGACAGATAGGGAGTCAGATCGAATGTAGCCAGGGAGACAACACAAAAGAGGTTGTGCATGGGGAGCAGACACTTAGAAAATAGTTTATATATATTTTTAAACCTACGATGGAAAGAAAGCTGATGAGACAAGTATGCCCTCTGAAAAATAATTATCCCTCTTCGTTCAGGTTTTTTGTGTGTCATTCCCGTCGAACTTGTCCATGTATTGCCTTTTCGTTTGTGCTTCTCTGGCCCTCCTCTGGCACTGCCAAGGCCCACCTCTAACAGCTCCGTGGCCTTCCGCTGGCCCTTCCCTGGCGTCCCTTCTACATGTCGTGGAAGGTCGAAAGTCATGTCGGACGCGTCG
>NC_061852.1:27641505-27646505 GCF_019202785.1 Penaeus chinensis | reverse complement strand
GGATCGCAGTACCATAAGTACTGGCACCTGTTCCTGACTTAACGTTACGTATACTATTGTCCATTCGTACTGCTGTGACAGACGGAGCCGCTCGGCGCCCCTCGCAGTAGAACGTCCTTGTCAAAAATGTTCTAGGAAATTCATGTGGCTGAGACCGCAAGGTCTTATCAGAAGCAAAACTTTCTTATAATTAAAGTCGCTTGTGATTGGATTAATGTTATATCAGAACAAGAGACTGCGTGATTGCAGGAATGTCCTTGTGATACAATGTTGGACAGTAATTAGCTGGCGTCGGAAACGTGAAACGATGAATTGGTGTGCTCTGCAGTCGGCTAAGCTGGAAGGACAAGTTACCTCGTCAAGCAAGTGGCCGGGACGTTATAGCGAAATCCTAAGAAGTCGATCACACCCAGGCCGTGTTGGCCCATCGCCAGAGGCAGTCGCAAGGAAGCCTCAGCCCTCGAGGCGCAGAAGAGCTCCCTCGCAGGACCTGTTGGACTCGTCCACGGCGGCAGCAGCGCCAGCTTCCCCGAAGGGCCGTTGCCGCGAGCAAGTTGATGTTGACTCTACAGCTTTTGTATTATGAGTCGTGGTGGGGCGAAAGGCTGAGTGAGTGAGTTCGTATGGTGTGGCATAAATAAAAGCAGAAGCAATAGGACAAAATGTGATGTCGAAACTCGAGTTTCATGGAGTCAGTTTTGATTTACATAGCTTTAGTTTGTTTATATGTTAAGTGATTTCATGATATTTCCTAGGTTTTTACGGTACCAAATGTAGGTCGCGTACGTGCCATGGATTTTAGTTCTAGTAGCCTTATTTGCGCCGCAAGTTGCTTTAAACTTAAACTCGCAAGCCAACAGGGCAGCAACCTGCCAAAGACTCGACGGTCTGCGCCTTTCACAGACACTAGTTTTATTCTTGATTATCTGATTACGTAGGTTGACTACCACTACTTAACATTGCTGTACTTAACACCCGGTGATTCCTTACTGAAGCTGCGGTGACGGCAACGAGCATTTCGCTGCTCGAGCGCCTGAGGAGCGACTCGCCCGCCAGAGTCAGACGGATTTTCCTTTCAACTCTGTTGCTGATTTGGTTTCTTCGTTTTAACTGGCAACTGTCTCGTATTGTACCGAAACAAATCGAATGAGTGATTATTATTATTAAAGAACAAATTTTTTTTTATGATTCGTATGCTTTGATGATTCCTGTTCTAAAATTCCCAGTGAATAACATATTACTTGATGGGACTTACATCACTGCCAACAAGACGCGACGCCCTACCCGCCTCCTGAGCTGAAAAGGCAACTTGTGGAGCAACTGGCGATGAGACAGGGTTTTCGTAGAGGAAGGGGAGATTGCCATCGTTAAACTTGAGAAAATCTGTTTGCATTTATTGTCTGTTAGTCACCCTCATTTACCGGCCAGTTATTTACTTATGACAACAAAAATATTCAAACCAACAGTACTCTGCAGTTTTGAGAAAATAAAGCTTTCTAAGTCGACCGAATATTAACAAAGAACAAGTGTCCTCTTCCTAAGGGGAAGAAACAGAACCGGTTTAACACGCCAGGAAGATCCTAATAACAATTTCCTCAAAATTTGCAAACGTTGCACGATTGCCCAGAGGTTCAAAGAGCTAGCTTAATGCTGTAAGAGTGAGTGAAAGCAGGTCACCTGGCACAGGCGAAGAAATGACCCTCACGAGGGGAGTGGTGCCAGCTGCCCCGGAGCGGCCCTCGCGCCCCCCGACGCCGGGCGCGGAGGGCGAGCAGACACCCATGATCACATTACTAGAGCCGCGAGAAACACCCCTGTAAGTAAGTTTTCAGCTTCACTCTAAACCATTTGTGATAACCCTGCTGTTTCGACGAAAAGCATATATTTATAGATGATATATATAAATGTATTATGTCTGTTTGTGATATTTTATCGTTTACTGTGCTCACCTGTTCTTGTAGGTTAAGTGTATAATATGATTATTATTTCATTTGTATTGGTGTATTTCTAAGTCAGATTTATACACTGTAGGGATGCAAGTGTAGGTGTTCATTCCGTGTTGTAATACTGAGGTAAACGAGAACGCAGCAAGTGACGCAGTGCCATGACAATGTTTGGATATCAGAAGAGACGGTAATGTGGTTTTGTTTAGCCTTAGGTTTTAAAGCTTTATAGGATATATACAAATTTATTTAATTTTGTTTCTGTTATGGAAGGTGGCAGCAGATATTCTGTTCAGACCTATAACTGTGCGTTTTTTGCATTATGTTAAGGATCCTAATTTATGGAAGCACAGTACACTGTAAAAAAACAATGATGTTGGGTTTTGTCCATGCGATGTTTACATGATCGTGTGTGTGTGTGTAAGTTCCAGATTATTGTGTTCTTGAGTGGTAGGCGGTCCTACCACAGGGCATCCTTCTACTGGAAATACATACAGTTCCCTTTACTGTATTGTAAATATATTATCGTTTTGTATATTGCCTTAATAACGTAGCTTTTTATATATAACTGTCGTTCCTCCTTGGCGACAGCGACCGCTACACAAAAGAGGAGGGTCTGCCCTGCGGCCGGCAGCAGGCCTTGTGTCATTTACTATGCTACCGATTAGTCTTTTTAGTTTGGTAACCTTTATTTTTCTCCTGTGTGTTCAGCAAACTAGAAATATGTCCTTTTTAATTTCAACCCCGAGACTCGGATCGGTGCGCAGTGCACGTGCGCGCATGCTCGCAGGGCCGGCTCGGCTCCCACCGCGTCAGGACCTCGCGCGCCCTGGAGGCCCTGGGTGACGTCACGGACGGCGGCTGTGGCGCCCGTGGTCGTGTTGGCTCCAGGTCGCGCTGCTCCTGGCCGTGCGGCGCCGCTTGCTCGGCTGACTGTTCCGTAGTTCAACTATATTGGTTAAGACAGCCCTTGTACAATAAAAAAAACTTCTGAAGAACACTTCTATTATTTAACCTTCTCTTTTTTTTATCATATGAACATAGAATGAAGTGGTGATAACTCAAAGAGGTGCTGAAAACTACACTTTACGCAGTGACAGGAACGTATTACGGTAAGTGATTGAGAAAGACTAGAAAGACAACGTGTATACTTGAGTATTCCTCTGCAACATACAAAAACGAAACAAACACAGAACCTCATAAGAAGCCATTTACATTTAAAAATCACAATAAAAAGAGAAACAACTCTAAGCAACAGTTGGAATGACATATTTAAAAAAAAAAAAAAAATTTCTAACAACATACTGACAGTAGTCAAATTGTAGACTGAATTTACGAAACATTAAAAACAAAAAAAAAAACAAAAAAAACAAGAACAAACCAAGATAGAAAAATCAGAGAGGGAAGATAAGGCAATGACACAAAGTAAAAGGAAATCATGAAAGATATTACGGTACTTTGAATATATCTGTAACATATACTACAGCCGAAAAATATAAAGTGACTAATTTCAAATGTAAAAGGAGCATGGTTGTAACTTTTGCAAAACGGGCCTCATTCAAACAAGACCCTTATCACTAAATGCATTTGACATCTCGAGGAAGTAAAGCAAAGCTGGCTAATTGGAGAGAAAATATGCCGTGATAAACCACATCTTTCCAGGGAGATGCAGACCGAGTATTTCCACGGCTGTCCGCCAAGCTAAACATTCATCACTGACACAGTATCACGGTGGGATTGCAGACCTTTGTGAATGATTAATTTATCACCGACCTGGGACATAGCGTAATCATTTAATATTTTCTGTTCTGTGATTTAATCATTTCCAAACTGAAACTAGGGATTATAGAGCTAGAATATTTGATTTTGCTGCTATGTGGAGTAAATGATATTTGATTTTGCTGCTATGTGGAGTAAATGATATTTGATTTTGCTGCTATGTGGAGTAAATGATATTTGATTTTGCTGCTATGTGGACTAAATGATATCTGATTTTGCTGCTATGTGGAAGAAATTATATTTGATTTTGCTGCTATGTGGAAGAAATGATATTTGATTTTGCTGCTATGTGGAAAAAATGATGTTTGATTTTGCTGCTATGTGGAAGAAATGATGTTTGATTTTGCTGCTATGTGGAAGAAATG
Organism: Penaeus chinensis; assembly: GCF_019202785.1. Lineage (NCBI taxonomy): Eukaryota > Metazoa > Arthropoda > Malacostraca > Decapoda > Penaeidae > Penaeus > Penaeus chinensis. The sequence goes on along the minus strand of NC_061852.1, from coordinate 27,642,418 downwards.
ATATTTGATTTTGCTGCTATGTGGAGTAAATTATATTTGATTTGGCTGCTATGTGGAAGAAATTATGTTTGATTTTGCTGCTATGTGGAAGAAATGATATTTGATTTTGCTGCTATGTGGAGTAAATTATATTTGATTTTGCTGCTATGTGGAAGAAATGATATTTGATTTTGCTGCTATGTGGAAGAAATAATATTTGATTTTGCTGCTATGTGGACTAAATGATAATTGATTTTGCTGCTATGTGGACTAAATGCTATTTGATTTTGCTGCTATGTGGAGTAAATGATAATTGATTTTGCTGCTATGCGATATTTTATATGAAATTTGATATTTGATCACACATTATTTACAGAGAGAAAATCTCAAGAAAATTCCAGGTAAGAACATTATCACACACACACACACACACACACACACACACACACACACACACACACACACACACACACACACACACACACATACACACACACACACACACATACACACACACACACACACACACACACACACACACACACACACACACACACACACACACACACACACACACATATATATATATACTTAAAACAAACATAGAAAAGGGTGTGCGCAGAGGAAATAACGCACCGCCACATTGATAAAAGGAGTAATAGACCTTTTTCTCGTTCCCATTATTACCGTATTGCTGCTATGTAATACTATACACCTTTAAGAGTGTAGTATCTTTAACTGCTACTTGCCCGTTAGTGATCAGTCTGACAGCTTTCGATTTCTAGCGTTTTTTTTTCAAAGTTGGGGAATTCAGATTAACCTTTTTTCTTCTTGTAGATCACCAAGAAAATGGGGCTCGAGAGGAAAGCGAGGCGGACGAAAAGATTCCGTCTCGGAAATCAAGGCTTGCCTTATTTTCCCAATCGCGTCTGGA
>NC_061852.1:27624005-27631505 GCF_019202785.1 Penaeus chinensis | reverse complement strand
ACCAGCAGAGGGACTAATTAAATCATTCGAATTGACAGCGTGTCCGTTAATTCATCCTAAAACCCGCGAAGTGGATTTGATTCCGTATTTGGCGGGCTTTAAATAAAACATATTACTCGAAAACTGATCGCCGGAGCTCCCGCGGAAACGCCAGCGCACGCACACAAGGAGGCGCTTCAACTGATTATTAATTTGACTCATTTTTTTTTTACTACAGTAGAGAATTAAACTTGCAAACCAGAGAGAACTTGATCGACTGGTTTATTGCACTTGCAAAAAGATTGGTAAATGCATTAACGAATTGCTAGGATCATACGACGTCCGACTCATGATATAAAATAATCGGTTCTTAGGGGGGGTTCTATTAATTATACTTTTACCCATTTTTTCGTGTGAAACGCACATCAACTTCCGCCAACGTAGAGGAAGAAAAAAATCGTAGTCCAGAAAGAGGGATCAAGGTCGCCCTCAGCCCCGGGGGCCCCGTTGGAATGCCCTGAATTTCGCTTCGTCTCCCGCTTCCCCGCTTCCCCCATTCCCCAGTTTCCCCGCTTCCAACCCCTTCCCTTGTCCCATGAACCCTCCCGTCTACCCCAACCTCTCGAAATATCATAATAGTATCTACACGTGTTACAAAATGAAAAACATCATACATCATACATCGTGACACCGAAGTCAACTACAAAATCACAAGCACTACTGACTGATGAAAACTGTGACAAAGAATGAATGCTGTACATTATACTATCCGAACTGGGAGGGTCGGGTAGTCATAGTATATTCATCATAACTCATGAATTCCGCTGGTGAGGGACAAGTCAGGGGTGTGTTCGGAGGCCCAAATCTCGATCAAATCGGGTGATAAAACGCTAACTCCTGGCTCAGGCGCTGAAATGGGCCAATCGGCTCTCTCCATCAGCGGCTGAACCTTGACCGCAGCATTTGGTGTCCGAACTCCTTCCGTGTGGCTACGACATGCTAAGTCTACCGTGGACATTACTGTGATGCACTCTCGTTATACTCTAAGCTTATGTACTAAACCTCCTCGGCGAAGAGGACTGATAGATCTGTGTCGTGCGGCGGCTCGGGATTTCAAAACGACGTAATTTCGATTGTGTACAAATTGGTGCGTCTGATACTTGAGCTGGGGAGGTCGGGCGGGCCAGGCGCCACCGCCTCCTGACGTCACAGAAACCCGCCAAGAACCTAGTCTATTATTGGCCTTTTAGAGTATTTCAATTTAACATGATATAAAAGACAGTAACATTTAAATATCACCATTAACACAGGGTGAAAGGATGAGTATATGAGTTGATGGTTTTATTTCTTCTAAGTTTACCGTTGCAAGTACAAATAGACTTTACTAGGAAGAATATAAATACTGGACAAGGAAGACCTACTTACTATTTGTTGATATGACTTCCATATTCAAATGAAAAACTACGTTTCTCACACGCTGCTGAGACTCGTAGGCGCTCACATACTTTACAAGAGGGCATTTACAAGAATCATGAAAAATGTGCAAATGGCATGTAAACAGTCCATTGTGTTTAGCCACATGAGTCGTTTCAAAGCCCTGCCAGAACATACTTGAGATATTTCAACACACCCTGAAACTCAATGCACGTAAGGCCCCAGTTGTGTTTTCACTAAACATTTTTTTCTCCCCACAATAGCTTGTCTTGCGCTCCTGTGTAACGGCCGCGCCATGAACATGTGGCTCAATGACATTTTTCGTTATGGTAATACTATTGATGAGAGGGTCTGTGATAGTCCTAATTATCACAAAATGAGCAAACAATATGGCGAAGAGCTTGCACGCCACCCCGGCTGCCAACACGTTAAGGTGCCAGAGGCCAAATGAACTTAGTATTTATTCATTTATTTACTCGTTCACTTGCTTCATTTCCGCGGAACACAGAAGAGACGGCATGGCAGCTAGCGACTCAGGGGTCCTTCGACAGGGAGCAGTGCATTTCCTAATATCGTGGTCGGTATTTCTTGCAGTTTATTGCTTCATACAACCGACAAAGATTTATTTTCCCGACTGACAAAGATTCTTTCATTTTTTTTCGTGGCAGTTTGCTGTTTGTTCCCACATTTTTTTTTTTTTTTAGACATTCAGAATCGTCATTACGCCCAGGAAGTGATTTTGTGATAACTTATTTTCTTTAATAATGTAACCTTATAATAACAGGTTTCGATCTTCAGAAGGAATATCAACGATAATGCTAATAATAATGATGATAATTATAATGACGCCGATGAAGATGATAATATAATAATAGAGACACTACTAAAGATGATTACAGTGATAATAATAATGGTAATAAGTAGTACGAATAGTAATAATGATATTAATAATAATGATGATGATAATGATAATTAAAATAAAATATTATTATTAATAATAATGATGATAATAATAATAATAATAATAATTATAATAGTAACAATATCAATAATGATACTAATAATAATATAATAAAAATAAGAATAAGAAAGATAAAAATAATCGTGATAATAATGATAAAATTATAATAATCATAATAAAGATAACAACGACGATAATTCCAAAGATAATAATAACAATAATAGTGATGATAATAATAAGAATGCTAAAATCATAATAATAATTTTGTAATAATGAATATAATCATAATGATTTGCTATTAAAGATGATGATGACGATAATAATAATGATAATAATAGAAGTGATAATGATAGTAATAATAATAATAATGATAATACAAATAATTACTATTATGAAAATAATTGGGATGAAATGCTTCTTTCTTCAATAGTATTACATTCACATATTACCTATGTTATCAAACAGACTATAATGATCTGTTCAGGCATTTCATATTGCAATACATTCTTAACCATGGCAAAAAATGGTATAATTTATAAATATGTACACACACACACAGACATACACATACACACACATATACATATATATGTACATATATATATATATATATATATATATATACACACAAACACACACACACACACACATATATATACATATGTATATGTGTGTGTGTCTGTGAGTGTGTGTGTATGTGTGTGTGTGTTTGTGTGTGTGTGCGTGTTTGTGTGTATGTGCGTGTTTGTGTGTGTGTTAGTGTGTGTGTGTGTGTCTGTGTGTGTGTGTGTATGTGTGTGTGTGTGTGTGTGTGTGTGTGTGTGTGTGTGTGTGTGTGTGTGTGTGTGTGTGTGTGTGTACATATACACATATACATATGTATATGTGAAATCAAGTCACATATACACTGTATATATACACACATACTGTATACTACATATACATACATACACACGTTTCTCAGCCTTTTGTATGGTACTTTCAATATAGATTGGAATGTATCAGTCAGTTTATGATTAAATCTGGCACCCGCACTGTAGCCACTGCTACGCCGACAGTGCCTCTTCCCATGGACGCGAGATGTTGGTCTTTTACACAGGATGATTGCAATTATTTCACCTCCTCACGCTGGGAACACCAGGACGCAGGCAGAATTCTGGACTACTAAAGATTGTTGATTAGACAACCAAAGAAAAGTTGCTTCTGATTCACTGGTAAAGTATGGCAGTCCGTCAGTTCGTTTCTAGGGCCTCGGGTCAGACGTCACCTTCTGCAGCTCACAAGACTTGGAAGCTCTGATAGGACTTCCATGCTGCCGTGTTCTTGTCCGTGTACTCGAGGCAGTCGGGGGGCAGGGGCGTGAGGGAGTTGACGGTGGGGGGGGTCCGCGGGCTCAGGGACTGACTAGAACCCAAGGACCCCGCTGATCCTAGCGACGAGGTTCCTAGAGACGTGGAAACGAGGGACGAGGACCCCAGACCCGATCCCGACGAGTGCGAGCCCATCTGCTGTCCGCCGCCGCCCATGGGGTTGAGGGACGCCATGGAACTCACCTGCAAGGAGAGACCGTGACTGTAAAGACTGAGGTGTGGTGGGTCTTGGCTGCACGAGAAAGAAAAGCTCGCCAGGGGCTTTGTCGTGCAGGACACATGTACGGTTGGTGGGCCTAAATGTGTTGTACAGGGGACACGTAGATTTTATTTGCTGTGAGGGACGAATGTAAGACTAATCGGATTATTGTGCGGGGCACTGGCGAGCTTAGCTGAAGTGTTCTGCATGAGACTGCAGGTGTGGTGAGAGTACTTTATCTATGGGGACAGCAAGAGTTATTTCGTTGGAATGTCGCATTAGGGAAAGGCAGCCTAAATTTTTGTTTTGAATATCAATATCTGTTAGAAACACGTACCGGTACGTTAATCTGTGAGTGTGACATGGGAGTGAGGTAGTCCATGTTGGAGTAGTATGAGGGAGCGGCGTAGCTCTGGTAGCACGCCGCTGCCGCTGCCGCCTGCTGGCTCACGCCCCCGTAGCCGCTGCGATCCAAGCATGCGGGCGACATCAAGTCACCCATGGGCGGGATGGATGCGGACCCCGAGGGAGGGATGGCGGCGGGGGACCAAATAGGGTTGTAGGTTGCGGAGGAGGACGGGGTGAGGGGCAGGGGGGGCGCCGAGCTGACCGACGGCGGTGGCGACGGCGGCGAGGCGTCTCTGTGGCCACCTGCGGAGGGCGGCGGCGAGGTGCCCGCCCCAAGGCCGCCCGTGGTGGTCTGGCCCGACGGCTGGGAGGTATGGGTGGAGGAGGGCGGCGGAGACTTGGTCGCCTTCTTGGATCTCGGGGTCTTCTCGCCGCCCGCCGCCTGCTGCTTCTGCTGCTGCCGGCACTTGGCGCGGCGGTTTTTGAACCACACCTGTCGAGACAAGGCAGAGAACGGGTTAGCTCTGGGGCGAACATATCTTATAACACGAAATATATCCCTCGACCGTCAAAATACCAGTTGACGTAGCGAATGGCGGAAATTATGCATCATTTTGCCTAAGTTCGTAGGTAATAACCCAGCCCCGCGTTGAAACGACACGCGAGCCTTTCCACTTCGGCGACTGGGCGAGAATGCAGGCCGGTTTTCTTAAATCACGAATACACGTCCTTTTTTTGTTGTTATTATCTTTCACTTTCATATACTGTAAAAAAAATACTTGGCACTAAGGCATGAGGTTTGTGACAATAGATGTACTAATAAATAAACGAACCAATAGGCTTTGTCTGAAGGAATCTAGATTTTGAGAACAGACTGAGCTGATCTTCAAACGAACGTGGTATTTATTTACATATAATAAACGCTTATTCTTATTTCATGAACATCTTTTTTGTATTTTTTATTGAAATTATCATTTTTTATCCAAATGATTCTAAAGAAAAATATAAACATCAACAAAAATCTGTAAAGATTACTGTTGTCAAGGGAAATAATCGTAAAAAAAGGATTATAATTCAATAATCTGCTTCACTTTGTTAGCACATTTTTTAATTAGCAACAAAAAGTTAAGGCGATGACATTCTCACTAGCTTTCTTTGTTACAGCACACACACACACAAGCACACACACACACACACACACACACACAGACACACATATATATATATATATATATATTTGTTCATTTTTCTCCCTGTCTATCTATTTGTTTATTTATCTATTCATATATATATAAGTGTATGTTTGTGTGTACATGCACACACACACACACACACACACACACACACACACACACACACACACACACACACACACACACACACACACACACACACACACACACACACACATATACATATATATATTTATACATACATACATATATATACACATACATATATATACATATATACATATGTATATATATAGATAATATATATATGTATATATATAGATAATATATATATGTATATATATTTTTTTTTATTCAACAGCCACTCATAGGCTTCTCTCAATTCACTATTGAGAGGTTATATGACAGTGTCACCCTTACACGATTAGATGCCCTTCCTAATCAACCGCGGTTCGGCGCGCTAACACTTGTGCCAAGGCGGTGACTTCATATGTATATATATATACATATATATATATATATATATATATATATATATATATATATATATATATAGAGAGAGAGAGAGAGAGAGAGAGAGAGAGAGAGAGTGAGGGAGAGACATAGATACATAGATAGATATAGATAGGTATATAGATGTGTATATATATGTATATACATATGTATACAGACAGAGAGATAGATAGGTAAACAGATATGCATATTGATTGATCGATAGGAATAGATATAGACAGACAGATAGATAGAGAGAGAGAGAGAGAGAGAGAGAGAGAGAGAGAGAGAGAGAGAGAGAGAGAGAGAGAGAGAGAGAGAGAGAGAGAGAGAGAGAGAGAGAGATGCACATGCACAAACACACACAAATAAAAATACTTTTTTTTTTTCTTCAGAATTTGAGTGATATTCAAAATGTCATGAAAATCAACGATATTAAAAAAAAAAAAAAAAAACCAGTCACCTTGCTGTCAGAGTAAAGAGAATCATGAAAAGTCCTGCTAGTTGCAATGCTCGCCTCTAGATGGCAGATCATATGGGCGAAGCAGGTGCGTTCACAATACATTTGTGCAGAGAAATGTTCCTTGAGTCTAACGTACGTTGTTTTATGGCTTCTCGTGACGGTGAAATGATCAGTGAAGAACAGAGAGGGAAGGGGAGTTGCGAGGGACGTCGAACTATTTCTAGGGCTTTACAGTTATCAAATGTCGACGCACTCTATGACCAACTCTGCTGTCTTAATGTCGATGAGGCCGAAGAAGTGAAGCTCTGTTTTGACGAGGTCGGCAACAAGAGAGAGAGAGAGAGAGAGAGAGAGAGAGAGAGAGAGAGAGAGAGAGAGAGAGAGAGAGAGAGAGAGAGAGAGAGAGAGAGAGAGAGAGAGAATAATCTAGAAGAACCTAGGAATATGAAACAGAGGAATAATGAAAAAAGAGAAAGAAGAGAAGAGGGATATGGAGCAAGCAAACGGCCATTCATTTTGGAAGTTCGTCCTCCGGCATCCCTAGCCGATGCCATGACGGGTAATCCATGACCTACACAAGGTTAATTAATCACAAGTTATTGAAAGCGACCTGGTCTGATCCTCGCCTGGGCTCGTGATGGCACGACCTCCCTTCTCTCGTGACCGGGAATGATTTTGTCAACTTCCTGCCGTGCGGACGGCGGATGCTTGCGTGCGTGCATGTCTGACCACTCCCGGTGAAAGTGTACGCTCGAATCCGGAGACTTTTTTCCTTTTCGCCGAGAAAAGTAATGAAGACAGACATGAGGAATATATCTACAAAAAAAAAAAAAAAAGAAAAAAAAAATCAGGAAAAGAGAGAAAGGATGCAAAAATAAAAGTAAAGGGAACAGGGAACTACGAAAGCGAGCATTTTCTCTAACGTCCGCGAGATGGCATTGTTAGAATAGCCAGTGGATTTCTTAGGCGGACTTAAATGGTCTCTTAAACTGCTTTGTTTTCAATTTCATACTTTTTGCAGCGACTGTGGCGATCATTATTGTCATTATAATCATCGCCAT
>NC_061852.1:27604005-27609005 GCF_019202785.1 Penaeus chinensis | reverse complement strand
TCCCTCTCTCTTCCCTCCATTTCCCTCCCTCTTCCTCTTTTCTTTACTCCTTATCCCCTTCCTCCCTTCATTTCCCCTCCCCTCTCCTTCACTTCTCTCCCCCTCCTCTTCCCTCTTCTCCCCCCCCCCCCCCTTCATTTTCCCTCTCTCTGCCTCTGTTTTTCCCTTCCTCCATTCTCTTCCCTTTACTTTGTCACCCTCTTCCTATCTTCTCTCTCTCTTCCCTTTATTTTATCCCTTCCCCTCTTCTTCCTTTCCTCCCCCCCCCCTCTCTCTCTCTCTCCCAAAAAGAAGGCATATTTATCATTAGTCATTATCGACTAACGCTGACGGTGAAGGATTAACTTTTGTAAAGAGGGTCAAACTTTTGTGGATGAAAAAAAAAAAAAAATCTTTATTATTTCCATTTATCTATCTCTTCGACTGTCTTTCTTACTTCTTCCGTTGTTATCTCTCTCTCTCTCTTTCTCTCTCTCTCTCTATCTCTCTCTCTCTCTCTCTCTCTCTCTCTCTTGCTCTTTCTTTGTGTGTGTGTGTGTGTGTGTGTATGTGTGTGTGTGTGTGTGTGTGTGTGTGTGTGTGTGTGTGTGTGTGTGTGTGAGAGGGGGGGGGGTAAGAGGGAAAGAGGGAAAGAGGGAAAGAGGGAAATAGGGTAAGAGGGAAAGACAGAAAGAAAGAGAGAGAGAGAGAGAGAGAGAGAGAGAGAGAGAGAGAGAGAGAGAGAGAGAGAGAGAGAGAGAGAGAGAGAGAGAGAGAGATTGGGCGAGGGAGAGCGAAAGAAAAAGGAAGATGGAGATGGAGATGGAGAGAGAGAGAGAGAGAGAGAGAGAGAGAGAGAGAGAGAGAGAGAGAGAGAGAGAGAGAGAGAGAGAGAGAGAGAGAGAGAGAGAGAGAGAGAGAGAGATGGGTGGGGGGGGAGGGATTGGAAAAATATTCATTGAATTGCAGAAATCACTTCAACAGTAATAATACATTTTAATAATAAAAAATGCTTGCTCAGACAAAAGCAATGCAGTCATTCGTTAGTACTTTTTTATCGCCAAGACTACGACCGATCATGCACCGGGACCGAAACGCAGCATAAACCATGTCATGAAACGCGCGGGGAAGCGAAAGGGGTCGAAGTCTATTGTACACAAGGATGCTGATGCAAATTACGCTTGAGTGGATCCAGTGATCGGCCGCACGAGAGGGTTCTGATCCTCTTCACGCCCCTCTTGACTCAGTCAATCTGCCTTTTCTCGACCCTCTATCGTACACTAGCGATTATTCCTTATCTCTCGTTGGCAGAGGATCGAAAAATCGGATCCGAGCGATTCTTAATGCATTCCCCTAAAGAGCCGGCGATTCTCTGGAAAGTTTCTTCGTCTCTAAGTAAATATAAACAACGGCAGAGATCACCGCCGGCTCTAGCGGTGACCGTGGAGTTTATGATTGCTTTTGCTTCGCCAACAAAAGAGTGAGCGATTGGGAGGGAATTAGGGTCTAATCTTCTTCCACTGTTTCTATTCTCCCGCTCTAATTAATCGATCGGGACACGCGAGGAAGCTTATCGGCACGTGTCGCCTTGGAGATGCACGATGCTCATTTGTCATCCGATCCCTTTTCTCGCGAGGAAACAATAATTGGCGGGAAACTGTTATTCTGCGGGGTAAATCCCGTGGTGCATTTGTTTCCATGAATGTCTGTCTTTTATGGTGTGTAAAATGATGTACAAAGAGCGAGTATGATGTAAGATCACCTTCAGGCACGCAGTTTTTCTTGTGTTAGAAATGCCGAAAGTCTTCCACGCTACCCACAGGAATGTATATTGGAGATTACACACTGTTTTTTTTTTTCTCTCTTACATCAGCCACCACTCGGAACAAATACGCAGTGAGATATCTAAGCACCATGGCAGCAGTAAGAGGACGGAAAAGAAAAACGAAACAGAAAAATCCTTTGTGACAGCCTCCTTCGCTTTGTTTGACATCATTTCCCTCCCATTTAGTGCGATTCTAAGAGAGCTCCCACACTCTCCTTCCCTCTTTTCGGCTTTCCCTCCCATTCAGAGGCGCTCCATGCGATGCTCATTTGTCACCCAACACCGCGTTTTGGCGCCATTCTGCGTGAGTGGCGGGAACACGTGAAGGGAACGCGGGGCTGCCGACACCTACCCGGGATAAAGGCCAGAGCGACGTGTTCATTTGGGGAAAGTGACACCCAAACCTTTTTTCTCTCCTCCCCTCCTCTTTCCTTTCCTTTTCAAAAGCGCGGATCGATGTTGAGCCAAATCGTTGTCCATTTCTGTTTTTTTTTTCTTCCCTCTTTGCGACTGCGAAGTGTCATATGTGTGTCTATTGGAAATATGTGGTTTTGGTAGGTTACATCAGACAGATACGTCGCTGTCAGTGTTACACCATTAGCTCTCTGGGTATATGGGAGGAGTATAACCTATTATCCATAAATAAAAACATCCTAATTTATAACTCTTCTCGGGCATTATTGGCCTCGTTTTAACTCCAGCTTCACTCCGATATTTTCCTTTCTCTCCGGCGCCCGCGCGGCTAATGCGGTCTCTGCTAATATCTTTTGATCCCGTATTCTGCAAACAATCCGTACCCCCTTCCCCCTCCCCCCCTCCCCAGTACCCGGTAATCCTCTGTAAGATCGCGATCATTTTCAACAACATTGTAATAATTGGATCTGCTTTGGTGAAACATATCTAAAATAGATTATAGAATGGGCCTTAATCCTGTTAGTGGATGTACCGTCTATGTATTTTATATTTAGATGAAATGTTAGGTGAAATTATTGATGTAATCACTTATATTACTGTAATGATGGCGTTCGGCTTCGACGCTAAATCGGAGATACGCTGAACTGAAATCTTTATACTTTGATTCCAATAACTAATTGAATTACATCCCAATGCTGTTTGTTATATAGCTTCTAGCAATATCTCGTTGTAATGAATTAAACGGCAGAATAAATATTTCTTCTTTTGTGATATTCTGATAGTAAATTAGAATTGACATGTTCGAACTATTTAATGAAGAGAATTTCAATGAAAACTCTGGCTTTCCGAATGGGATATAATATTACCGTTTTCGAAGAGACTAATACGAAAGACACAGTGGGATCTCGGTATTCCGCGATCATATTCGAACAGTTTTACGGAGAGAGGAAGGATGAGGAAGCCTATTTTTGAAAAGTTTTTATAGGGGACGGATGCTAAAAGCGTAAGAAAAAAAAAAAAAAAAAAACATTCTTGGGGGGAAACTTAGAGAAATCTGAATTGGGCTCTCATCACTCCTCCACCGCGCTCCATCGGCACCACAAGGCAGTGCCGCCGGACTCTGGCGAAGTGCCTGCGTGGCCCTCCTCCTTCACTTGGGTCCTCCGCACCCGGCCGCGAGCCCAATGCTATTACACGGGCTTTGACACTATATCATCCGGGAGCTTTGCGTGCACAAAGGCCTCCAGGATCTAGGTTTCTCTCTCCTCTTTTTTTCAATATATTTGAGCCACTGTTGTTGTTGATCAAATGCTGTGCGGGTACCAATGCTAATATGCGAATTGTATTTACCTGCAAGAGTTTACCTCACGACCGACAAAACCCATTGTGTTCCGCTGAGAGCATTATAAAAAAAGAAGAGGAAAAATCCTTCATAAACCTCTTGCTCTCCAAATAATAAGCTTAATGCATTTAACAATTAGTTAAGCATGATGTAATCATAAACGGCCTCTCTGTATGCCTTCACGGCCCCGAAACCGAGGGAATTCAGCGCGCGAGGCTTGATAACGTTTTCTGTTTTGAAAATCTGCTACATTTTCCTAATGCAATTAAAAAATGATTAAAGGCAATATAGATGCTGGAATATTCACGTGTATCCCCGCGTCAGTATCTTTCCTCGTAATTAGAACAAAGCAATGTATAACATAATCTGCATAAAATACTCGTTTGATGCACGTATATATGTATGCATGTATATGTATATCTGTCTGGCTGTCGTTCTGTATGTATGTATGTATTTAAGTATCTATGTATGTATGCACATGTGTATGTATGTATGTATTTATGTTTGTTTGAATGTATGCATGCATGCATATATATATATATATATATATATATATATATATATATCTGTCTGTCTGCCTGTCTGTCTGTCTCTCTGTATGTGTTTATGTATGTATGTATGTATGAATGTATGTATGTATGTATGTATGTATGTATGTATGTATGTATGTATGTATGTATGTATGTATGTATGTATGTATGTATGTATGTATGTATGTATGTAGGTAGGTAGGTAGGTAGGTAAGTATGCATGTATGTATGTATGTATTTAAGTATCTATCTATGTATGTATTTATGTATGCATATGTGTATCTATGTTTACACACACACACACACACACACACATATATATATCTGTGTGTGTGTGTGTGTGTGTATGTCAATGCAAGTAAGTATATGAGGCCATCATAGTGCAGCAGATATATACATACGTATATACACTCAGATATATATATATAACTAACGAAACACCTATATCATATATCATTGCAGACATGTTTTGTATTCCAGTACATTTTACCGCAAAAGAGACCCGGGCCTTTCCCATTAAGCCTCGGAGCTTCGAGCGAGATCATCCGATACTCGCCTCCAGCCGGACGGAAATCTCCGATACTCATGTTCGATTGACGAATCCGCAAATTAGCGTATCATCTGCGGTCATTACTCGTAACGGATGTAAATAATACCTTAATTAATGATGTTGTGAATGTCGCGAGCCACCTGTGCCGCTCGCGACTTCCTAATTTTCTTCTTCCGGATCGGCTTCATAAGGTTCATTGGGTAACTGACTCGTTCTTGGACTATCGACCATGTTGTCGTATTGTTTCAATTGGTTGTTGTCTCGATTGTCGTTTGGTATTATCTGACAGAGCTTTGGGGTGAGGTGGAGGGAGCGGGGGCAGGTGGAGTCGGAAAAAGGAAGATTTGAAAAGGTAAATGG
>NC_061852.1:27566505-27579005 GCF_019202785.1 Penaeus chinensis | reverse complement strand
GAGAGAGAGAGAGAGAGAGAGAGAGAGAGAGAGAGAGAGAGAGAGAGAGAGAGAGAGAGAGAGAGAGAGAGAGAGAGAAAGAGAAAGAGAAAGAGAGAGAGAATCGGAGAATTTAGAGGAAACAAATGAGCTTTGGAGAAAGAGAAACACGCGGCAACCATGATCACAACGCTGAACAGTACCTCCTCTTTCCACACGTCGGGTATGTTGCAGATGTCACAGTCCTGACCTCAAGAGACTACAGATACAACTGTACAGATGTCAGACGTGCTGGACGCCAGGGCACAGATGCCAAAGAGACGGAGGGCGTTGTGCATATGGCATGTGGCCGCCCTCAATAGCCCGCATTGGGACCACAATCCTTACGCAAAATATTTGTACTTGTGTAATTTCGACCACACGAGAGGCCGCCCGCTCATTCATGCGCAATCAAGTGTACGCAAAGTACACGATAATTGACTCTGCGTAGCCTAAGGGGCGAGGACGATCGGGTGGGTGGGAGAGCCGGTGGGTAGGTGGGTGTTTGGGCGGGTGGGTGGGAGAGTGGGTGGGTAGGTGGGTGTGTGGGCGGGTGGGTAAGTAGGATGATGTGTGGATATGTGGGTAAGTGGGAGGGGCAACTCTAGTAGTGATTGAGAGGGTGGGTGGATGGGTGAAAGGGTGTGTGGGAGAGCCGGTGGGTAGGTGGGTGTATGAGCGGGTGGGTAGCAGAATGGGTGGGTAGGTGGGTGTATGAGCGGGTGGGTAGGAGAGTGGGTGGGTAGATGGGTGTGTGGGCGGGTGGGTAAGTGGGCTGATGTGTGGGTAAGTGGGAGGGGCAACTCTAGTAGTGATTGAGAGGGTGGGTGGATGGCTGAAAGGATGGGAGGGTGGATAGGTGAGAGGGAAGAAAGTGGGGCGCCGAGAGACTTCAAGGTGATGGAGGGGAAAGATGAGAGGTGTGTGGGAGAAAGAATAGGGGTAGGAAGAGGAAGAGGAAGAGGAAGAGGAGGAGGAGAGTACGAAGGAGGAGTGTTTTTAATCCTCATGAATTGGAAGTACAAAAGGCCGACAAGGGATGATATTGAGAAAAAAAAGGAAAAGGGTTGGAGAATTGGAGAGCCGAATGGAAAATAGAACGGAATCAAAACGAAACGACAGGGAATTTAGAAGAAAAAAAAAGAGCGAAAAAAAATAAATACCAACAGTGTAAAGGAAAACCTGAAAGAAAAAAAAAAACAACTATCTACAAAGAAACCTTCACACAAGAAACATGACAAAAAAACAACAAACAAAGAGAGAATGAAACGTGAAAGAGAGAAGGAGGAGAAGGAGAAGGAGGAGGGAAGGAGAGGGAGAGGGGTAAGCACGAAGGAGTGAAATATTGGAACTATCAAGAAATATTAGGGGATCACGAGTGGCTGCTGATTAAAGCTTCAAGTGCTTATAAAGTCGTTCTCAAAATCTAATTGTCTAGAGTTCTTTTGTGGTATTAGCGTACGAGGGGAAGGAGGGGAGAGAGGGAGGAAGGGCAGGCGGGTGGTGGAGGGGAAAAAAGGAAGAGAGAGGGGAGCCGAGGGAAGGAGAGCGGGCAAAGGACCGAAAGCTTCTCTCCAAAATGTCTCTAAAACTCTCGAAAAACGGGTGTTCGATTTTCCAGGTCTGACTTCGCCTTCGACAGTTGTTTAGCACCGTGTTCGAATTAATGCTAATGAATGCCAAGGCTAAAAAAGCTGGGAAATCTGTCGCAACTGCTCTTATTCGGTAAAATCGCTCGGTATAATTAGAGTAGCGACCTGCCGCCGCATAAACAAACATCAAATGACTACCACGATTTTCATGTACAGATATTTGTTTGGAAATGTATACATAGGCTATAATGGCGGCCGCATTCTTTTTTGTAGACTATAAATAATAACTCTGATATGTTGTCGTTTATCACAGTATAGATTTTGCAGGTAAATTGCACGCATGCATTTATTCTTTTATGGAAATATTTGAATATACCGTAGGGATATATATATATATATATATATATATACATATATATGTATATATTCACACACACACACGCACACACACACACACACATATATATATACATATACATATATATAAACATACATACATATATGTATATATATGTATATATATTCATGTATATATACATATTCATATATATAAACATACATATATAGGTATATATATGTATATATACATATGTATATACATATATATATATGCATACTGATATATATATATATATATATATATATATATATATATATGTATATATACTTATATATGTGTGTGTGAGTGTGTGTGTGTGTGTGTGTGTGTGTGTGTGTGTGTGTGTGTGTGTGTGTGTGTGTGTGTGTGTGTGTGTGTGTGTGTGTGTGTGCGTGTGCGTGTGTGCGCGTACGTGTTTGAATGTAAAGACGAGTTAGAAAGTGATCTGCCATACAGCCCACACAAATACAAATCACTGGAGCAATGAAAATCACGCGAAAATCAAATAGATTACTTGTTAGGGAGGTTACGAGCGAAAATGGTGAAAAAGCGAGGAGTGATATTTCCCCTCGAGGGGCTGGTGTGTTTGCCGGCGTCCCCTCCAAAATGAGCCCCGCGAGGCCGCCATGTTTGTTGACTTTGTGGCCACCGACGCTGATTTGATATCCCGAGAGACGCTCGTGCACTTGTTACTGTTCGTGCGGAGGCCAGGACACGGGGAAGAATAAAGGGGGATTTCTGCCCTCGCCGTCTTCTTCACTTTCCCTTCCTCGTCTTCTTTCTTCTGAGAAATTCGTCACATAATCTGACTGATGACTTCATTAGAAGACTGTTGGCAATTTTGGTAACTATTACTTTATTTTTCACCGAAGGTATCGCAAATGAGAATTCCTTCGCTCGCTGCACTGCAATGTCTGACGCTGCTTGATATTAAGAAAAACTATTTAATATTCACCGTGTCCCGAGGTTCATATTCCAGCGCCATCTCTGTATTGAAAGTAACATTACGCGATATTAGGCTCGCGTCATAAACTTCTTTAATGCGAAAAATCACTTCTCTGATATCAAAGGGAATCTAATATCCAATTAGCAGTACCCATTTTTTTCCATGCAGGTATATACTAACTTTCCAAATTGAACATCAAAGTCTAATTATCATAATTATAATCATATTAATGATAATGTTAATGATGATGCCAGGACTCCGTGCAATCGTTGTTCATGTAATGATCTTCGTGATTAGCGTTTAAAAAAAAAAAGAGCAATTTATCCGTTTTATATGATTACCGTCATCATGATAATCCAATCTGCCAATAATGGTGCTGGATTTATACTCGTCGTCAATTACCGCCATTATATTACCTGATTTCTTTATCTTTTTTGACGAAATCCCCGGTAATTAATTGGATCTTTTTCCGCATCCTTCTAAACTGATTTCATGGTCATATTTGCGACCTTCTCAACTGTTTGCTGCTTTGATTTTTTGTAATTTTATTTTCGAATTAGTTTCCTATTACTTGCTATTTCGGCGTTCGATGTTTATGAGGTTTTCCGTTATCTGTAATCCATCTCTGGCAATAGCAAATAGCAAATGTTCTTTTTGGCTATGACGATTATTCCTCAAGAATGATGTTATTGTCACGCTGATATTAACACAATATACCTTATTTTACAGGCATTCCTTCCGGAACTTCTCCTATTATCATACTTGTTGCATCTTCTGCAATTAATACAACTTCGTAATCGTCTTTGCGGTTTTCTTACCAACCACTCTCGTATTTTTTTTCTCTCCATATTTCCTTCAGTGACATACAAACGGTACCCTCACGAAGTTACCCTCAAGTTACCCTCACGATCGCTGCCTCGAAACACGTGTCCCCGTTGCCTCCCCTCTTCAGAAGCCGCCAGTTGGTGAGTGAGGGGAAAAGGAGGTAAAACAACGGTAAGGGGAGATGAGGAGAGAGAGAGAGAGAGAGAGAGAGAGAGAGAGAGAGAGAGAGAGAGAGAGAGAGAGAGAGAGAGAGAGAGAGAGAGAGAGAGAGAGAGAAAGAGGGGGGGGAGGGGGGGAGGAAGGAAAGAGGGAAAGAGAGGATAAGGTGAACAGAGAGGGGGAGAGGAAGAGGGGAAAAGAGGAGGACCGGGGGTGGGGAGAGGGGAGATTAGTGACACAGAATATAAAGGGGAGAGAAAGTACGTGAAGGGGATGTGATGATTTAGGCGAGGGGGGTGGGGGGTGAAAGGGGGAAATGGAGAGGGCTTTAAAGTCCTTTTAAATTTGCTTTTCTTTTTTTCTTTTCGTTTTTCTCTTTTCTTCAACAGATGCGGACGTTATCAATTGCACCAATGCACTATATACAAAAAAAAAAAAAAAAAAAATCTCTTAGTCCATTAAAAGTTCCAAGTCTTTTGAAAAGTTACGTAACGCTGTAAGAAGTTGACGTAAGTGGACCTCGAGGAACGTTGGTGAATGCAAACCAACGCAAATAAGAAGGTTGTTGGTTTGGAAAACGTGTGGTGACGTAAGACGGTAAGGTAAGCCTGGTGTCGAACGCTGTATCACTGCAGAATTACGGAAGTTTTTATTCACTTATGTACGTTCTTTTCTATCATTCACCTTTATGTATTTGTATGTGCGTGAGTGCTTGATATTTATCGCTCTCTTTCTACGCAACGATGTGGTGAATGTGGCTGCCATGATTTCCATTAATGGTTATTAGTTTGGGTTTATTCCGATGAATAACGCAGGACAAAAAAATCGTGTCGGAGAGAAAAATAAACGCCCGATAACGAAACGAAATAAATAAAACCGACGAAAAATACAACAAGAAAAGAAAAGAACAAAAAAAAAAGTATTTCTAAAACATCGTCGAGAGGAGAAAATAAAGGCAAAATACTCCAACAAAGAAGAAGGTTGGGCGGAGGCGGAGAAACGAGACACAGAAACGGACGAGGGACCAGAGGAAAGACTCAGCTCTTAAGTAAAAAGGTAAACCACGGCCGGTCGATACCCTCGGCACCTCGTCCATTTAAGAGAGAAACTTCTAAAATGTATATACGTTTTTGTTTTTTTTAAGTTATATATCCGTATGAAATATAACACGCTATTGAGGCTAGGCGTGGATTACATAGTCCTTGAAACTGGTTTAACAAATATTTTCTTGATACAGGATACAACAGTAAATTAAAAAAATGGTTTGCTATTATTATGAGTGTGACACATGTTTTATTTTTGCGAATACCGTAATGGATGTGTATTGCAGAGATAAGTTAAAACGGCGAAGATCTAAAAATGACATAAAATCAAGTCGGTTCCTTAGAAAATGTTCAGGGGCTTATCCGCGTCCTCTTCGCTGGAAAGTTGTCTTCGCTGACTCCAAAATAGTTGCAGTGTTGGGTCGCAACATTAAAAGAATCCGTGAAAGCACGCCTGTCTGTCCCGCTCTGTCTTGCTGTCTGTCCATCTATCTGCTTGTCGATCTGCCTGTTTGCCAAGAAGGGAAACTGGAGATAAACGGAATAAAGTAAGGAAAAAAAGAGATAGTAAAAATAAAAGCACAAACGAACGAGAAGATCGAGACCAGAGAGAGCAAAAGCGCAACCTCTCCAAAATTGAACCACACGAAATCAAGAAGAAAAGAAAATGCATGCATGAGGCTGTGCTTGGGGGGGGGGGGATGAACAAATCGAGCAGCCCCCCCTCCCCCTCCCCAGGAACGGAGATGGTAGCGTGGCGTCCGTGCCCTTCCCGCAAGCACGCCGCCTCCGGGGATTACACTCCAAGGCAAAAAACCTCGATTCACCGCAGCGTCATCTTCGGGCTCTCGGCGTCACGTCTCGGAAACGGCGTCACAAAGTACTTCAGTGACTCATTCATTTGCGCCAAACGGAGGTAGGGGAAAGGGCGTGAGCAAGAGCGAAAGGGCTGATGGAGAGCGAGTGTTTAGAATTCCTTGGAAAGTTTTATCCCTGCGGTAGTTGACTTTTCCTTACAGCAATGACCAGTAAATCCGCTGATACTGGAAGAAAGCAGAGTGTTCTGGTTTTCTAAAGGAGTGCAGATGTCATATAAAACCTGTTTGTTTTTTTAAGATGCTAGACAAGATGATAAACATTCGCAGCGTTGAGACGGATGATCTAAGAAGTACATCGGGTTTCGGACAAACATTTCATTCCCTTTTTCTGCTTTGGGAAACTTTAAGTCACGTCCTTCTTAACAAAGAAGTAGAGAGACGAGTGAAAATATATCAGTAAGGAAATAGAAGTATTGAAAGGTACTTGAAAGTGATACAGGGTGACAAAAAAGCCAACATATAGTGCAAGTAAAAGTACAAGGGGAGAATGACTCATATGGAAAAAAAACAGGAAAGATAATTCTGAAAAAGGAACTCGAGGCAAATCACATTACCAACTGCCACGTGCGGTGAAACAGTGGACGCTAAGAGTTCTCACCTTCCGATCCTCCCACACCCCCATAAAAAAAGACAAAAAAAAGACGAAAGAGGGAGAGAAAGAGAGAGCGAGAGACTCCTAACCAAACCTCATAATCAAATATCGGCCCTCAGGGAGCCATAAGGCCCTCCTCTCCATAATACTCGAAAAATAACCGTAAGTGAGAAAGTAAACAAACGGGCGCAAGTTGTATCCTTCTTGCTCCGAACTTGAGGGTAATGGTAGTTAGCGAGTCACGTGGGGCTGTTGACACTGTAAGCAGCGGGGGAAATGGAGGCGGTGACGAGAAACAATAGAGGGGCAATTTGATAGTCACTTCTAGCACGTGCTGATGGGAGGGACAGGGAGAGGGAGAGGGAGAGGGAGAGGGAGAGGGAGAGGGAGAGGGAGAGGGAGAGGGAGAGGGACAGGGACAGGGACAGGGACAGGGACAGGGAGAGGGAGAGGGAGAGGGACAGGGAGTGGGAGAGGAACAGGGACAGGGAGAGGGAGAGGGAGAGGGAGAAGGAGAGGAAGAGGAAGAGGGAGAGAAAGAGGAAGAGGGAGAAGGAGAGGGAGAGGGAAAGGGAGAGGAAGAGGAAGAGGATGAGGGAGAGGGAGAGGGAGAGGGAGAGGATGAGGGAGAGGGAGAGGGAGAGGGAGAGGGAGAGGGAGAGGGAGAGGGAGAGGGAGAGGGAGAGGGAGAGGGAGAAGGAGAAGGAGAGGGAAAGGAAGAGGAGATAGAGAGGGAGATAGAGAGGGAGAGGGAGAGGGACAAGAGGACGGAACAGAAGAAGAAGCATAAGCAGAAGAAGAAGGATCAGAAGCAGGAGAAAGAGAGGGAGAAGGAAAACGAGAAGGAGAAGGAGCAGGAGAAGAAGAAGGAAAAGGGAAATGAAAATAAGGAGATGAGGAAGGAGAGGAAAAGCGAGGGGAAAAGTGACGGAAGGAAGTGGATGAAAGAGAAGATAGAAAAAAAAAAAAACATTAAAGCATGAATGAGACAGAGAGATATTGTTCTTCATTTTTTTTTTCTCGCTTCTGACGCTCCCACAACGATGCTACATTTGACTTGTGTGAAATTTGAGCTGCCAATTATTTCCGTATTAAGTGATCTCAGTTACATATCTAGATGCTCTTCCTGATATAAGCAACCGTGTCTGCTTGTTATATTGGAGGGCAATGGTAATGAGGACGCGTGCAGCTAATTAATGCAATAATTAAGAACTGCTGATAAGTTTACGCTATGGAGTTATCTTCCGAGCCAAACACACATCTGTTTACCTGCAAACGAAATCCCCTTCCCGCAAATAAATACTCGAAAATGAAACAAGACAGGGCAGTAAAGAAGTAAACAGGATAAAAGCAGAAAACAAATATTTGGTCCGACCGCTTCGTGACGGACAGCAATGGCGGCGGGGCTGCGAGCGAGAAGGCTATTTACGACTTTTTGCATGTCTCGCCCGTAGTTGCATCCAATCAGCGCCGCGAACCAGTGAGGCAACATAAACTAGGCTTTGTCTCGGCTGCATGTGGGGGATACATAAGCACGAAGTCACATGATAAGAATAACGCGCATGATGTGATAGCTTTTGCTTGCAGGAGTACCAACCGAACGTAATGGATTTTCGCCAGGGTTGCCTTTGCGCTGGGATCTGTTCTAAGTTATTTTTGGGAGAGGAATAATATAAAATAAGTGATAGAATAAAGAATACCAAAAAAACAATTTCACAGGAAGAGAATCGTTACCAAGCAAAATATCCGCTAATGTTATAAAAACAAGGTAAATAGACACAACGATTGTACACTATCTTCACAATCCATTTGGATACAATACATCAACACAAGTGATGCCAAAGAAACTCCGTAACTCATAGTACATTCGTTCCCCTAAGAGATAAGCTTAAAGTTTCGTGATTCGTCCCAAACCTCGGCTCGAGACTTAGACGAGAATACAAGACCAGAGGCACCTCATCCCAAGTAGATAAGGAGCGTGAGGATAAAGACGTTTTATTTTCCGTCTCACTTGCCTTCCTTTTCGTCAAACTCTCCTCCCTCGGTCCATCTCCGGTCCGACGTCCTTTATCCTCCTACTCCTCCCCTTCCTGTTATCTAATTCTCCTTCTCTCCTCTTTCGTAGACACCGTGTTCGTAGTTTTACGTGATGGGCAAGGGAGCGTGTATGTGATGACAAGTGTGTGGTGTTGGTGGGGGGGGGGGGGTACACGGGGCAAAGTTGAATTTCGAAGTGTTTAGGGTTAATCGAAATACCGAGTAGATGATTTTTCCGGTGTAATAGTTGTGTGATCGCGAGGAAAAGATAAAACGTGAAATGTCTGTCGGAATATAAGTAAACAAAGAGTCAGTTTGTTAACGGGAAATTAGTCAGATATTCTATTCATTCCATTTAAACACATGCAAACGTAGGCGCACACACACACACACACACACATACACACACACACACACACACACACACACACACACACACACACACACACACACACACACGCAAACACACACACACACAAACACACACACACACACACACGCACGCAACAATGCAGTTCAATAATGCTTTTCCCCGAGATGCTTCGCTTTACAGAGACATTATCCTCTCCACAGATCACAAGAGCGACCGTGATTTATTTTCTCTGGAAAGACTTAATGTGCTCAAACTAGCGTGTACGCAAATTACCGACGTCGAATGGTCGTAAAAGATAAATTAAATTGTCATCGTTCCCCATTTCACCCTCTAGCGAGCTCTGATTGGTCTATTATCCGGCGTGCTGGGGGCAGCGGGCGAGGTTGCCGAATGAATTCTAGCGACGCTAAACCTTTCACAAAATAACAAGAATTTTCGTATCGTGGCATATTTCCCCTGGAGAGCTTCCCTTTGTGCGATTCCTAATTTTCCCTCCAGCACGGTGAAAGCCTGATGTAGTAGCGCGTAAATGTTCTCTCCAAGCGCCGTAGCGAAGTAGCACAGGCGGAAGGAACTATCTGAAACACGGACGAATGACTTTCGGAAGAGGCACTCCCCGCGTCCCCCTCCTAACATAATTTGCGCATCCTGATAGTCACTTGGCGGACTAATCAGTTTGCGCACCAAGAGAGGAGGGGAGGGATTTTATCCCAGATGCCTCGAATAGATTCATCACCTTGTATAAGACAGGGTATGAGCTCTTAAGCGGCTTCGACACCCCTTTCTTCGGAAACGCGGGCATATTTGGACGATAAAGCGAACGCCAGCACTACGGAGTGAAACAGGAAAGTCTAGGACCATATACTGAGGAGGTAAAAAACAAAGAAAAACACAACTAAAAATAGGAATGCTAAAAGGTATCGAGGATAAATAAATGAGACAATTGAAGAAACAGGAGAAACAAAACAGGGAAAGAAGAACAATCAAGCGAAATTTAAATGGGAACCGAATCCATGACCCTTTGCACACCCGCACGCCACAGCACACTTCTGCCACCCAATCCAGCCAGTACTAAATCATCTCTGGAAGGAGAAGGTGTTACGGCTTTGCTCGTGCTCGAATAGAGGACCTGATTTCCAAGTCTGAGGGCGTCGAGCGCGAGGACAGGGAGAGCGCAGGACACATGGCGTCCCTCAATCCATCAATTCTGTCAAATGATTTTAATGGTTTCGGAAGCCTTTTCGCGAAGTCCTTAGTTTATGAGAGACGTTAGACATTACAGAACTTGGAGATACAAATGATTTATAATAATGATGGTATCCAACGTAACAAACATGCACATCGTATTTCACTATCTCTCTATCTCTTTGTACACACACACACACACACGCATACGTACGTATATATATTTACACACACACACACACACACACACACACACACACACACACAAACATACACACACACACACACACACACACACACACACACACATATATATATATATATATGCACGTATATTTGTGGTTATATGTTTGTGTGTGTGTAAATATATATGTATATATATGTATATATATGTATATATATACATATATATACACATACATATATATGTATACATACATACATACATATATATATATACATATTGTGTGTGTATATATATATATATATATATATATATATATATATATATATATATGTATATGCATGTATGCAAGTATACATGCATACATACATATCTATCTATATATACATATATACATATACACATGTATATATATATATATACTTATATATATATCTATATATACTTATATATATATATATATATATATATATATATATATATATATATACCTACACACACACACACACACACACACGTATATATATATATATATATATATATATATATATATAAAATATATATATATATACATATATAAATATATATGTGTGTATATGTATATATATATATATATATATATATATATATATATGTATATATATATATATGTAGACACACACACACACACACACACTCATATATATATATATACTCTGACATAGCGAGTAGGCTTATTAAGACCATGCTAGGAGGGCTTATTAACAGTATCCTAACTAAATTATTCCCCCAACAGTAGAAACCTACGTTGCATCCTGCAGGGAATTATATGGACTGATGATAAATTAATTGACACGTACATATGTCCAACATACACATACACACATACACACATATATACATATACATATACATATATATATACATATACATATATACACACACATACATACACACGTACATACGTGCAAACATACATACATACATACATACATACATACAAACATACAAACATACATACATATACACATACATAAACACGCACACACACCCATATATATATATATATATATATATATATATATATATATTCATATATATGCATATATACACACACATATATATATATATATATATATATATATATATATATATATGTGTGCGTGTATGTGTATGTATATATATGCTTATATGCATATGTATACATATTTGTTTAAATACATATACATACATATATATACACACACACATCATATTTATATCTAACACACACACACACACACATATATGTAAATATATACAGACAAATACTATAAATTCATGTATTTATGCATGTAGGTATACATGTGCACGTGTTTATTTTTAAGCGTGATCATTTCTGTATGATTTATGCATGTTCATATATACAGGTATTGAACGAAACCTCAAGTTGTGAGTTAACAGCTTGATGTTTGAGAACACTTTTCCATCCCCGAAACAGCAGTAGTGAGACAGCTGGGGACCGAGGAAGAAAGGCACAAATCGGTCGTCTTCGCATGATATCGATTGATCAGCTTCCACAAGGCCCTCCTGTCGCCGCGGTCTCGCAGCGGGCGGCGCCGGCAAGTGCAAGGGCAAGTGAATGCAAGACCCGCAAACCATCCACGAAAGTACCGACAAGAAGTGCAGAGTTTCCTCAAGGCGTATGGGAGAGCAGAGCGGTGAACGGCCGGTGCCCAGTGCGTTACCTTTAGGAAGGGAGGTGTCGGCTTTGCGTGATTGCTAACTTAAGCCAGCTCAAGATAATTAAGATATCATACCTGTTCCCTAAACGAAGACAGAGATTATATAAGAAAAAAACTCGGAGAAGAATGGTAGAAGAAACAAAAAATAAGACAGAATAAAAAGTGTGACAACCAAAAAGCGAGAGGCCACCCTTCGTGCTCTTCTTTCTAACCTTTGAAGATAAATCACTTAAGTGTCCGGAGCGGATTTATCTCGCGGAGCCAAGCGCTGTCTTTCTACACATCAG
The DNA here is from genome assembly GCF_019202785.1 of Penaeus chinensis. Lineage (NCBI taxonomy): Eukaryota > Metazoa > Arthropoda > Malacostraca > Decapoda > Penaeidae > Penaeus > Penaeus chinensis. The sequence goes on along the minus strand of NC_061852.1, from coordinate 27,566,804 downwards.
AAGCAAGTGGGTCCTCATCTGATAAGATTCATTACGTTTATTCAATCAGCTTCGTGGCGAGGTCACTTACACTCGACCGCGCCTAACCTCGCCAGCGATACACGGCGCTCAAAGGAGTCGGGAAAAAAGAACAATAAATCATAACAATTCCTCTCACTCCCTTAATTTCACACAAAATACAGAGCGGATACAAGAGGACTCTGCACAATAAATCAGGATTTTCATTACGAGAAAAAAAGCCTCGGAGCGCGGAGAAAGGGCCCAAAACCGAGATGTAAACAAAGAAAAAGGCCGCGTGT
>NC_061852.1:27551505-27554005 GCF_019202785.1 Penaeus chinensis | reverse complement strand
CATATCAACATATATTTGCAATCTATACGAAATGATAGTTATATTATGCTAATAAAGGAATAGTAATTAGTACTATTTTTTTTTTTTTTTTTTTTTTTTTTTTTTTTTTTTTTACAATCACATTAGCTATTTATTATATGTAATAGTAAGAGTAATAAAAATATTGGAATTTCCGACGCGGTGGTGTTGTAAATGATGTCAGTATGATGGTGATGGTTTTAATAATAGTAACAAGAGTGATAATATTGATGATGATGATGATGATAATGATAATAAAAGGAATAAGAAAGGATAATTATGATAATGATAATGGTAATGATGATGATGATGATGATGATATTAATAATAATAATAATAATAATGGTAATGATGATGATGATGATGATGATGATATTAATAATAATAATAATAATAATGATAATAATAATAATAATAATAATAATAATAATAATAATAATAATAATAATAATAATGATAATGATAATGATAATAATAATAATAAAAATAATAATCATAATAACAATAATAATAGTAATAACAATGATAATGATAATAATAACTATAGTAATAATAATAATGATATCATAATAATAAAAATAATGATAATAATAATGATAATAATAATAATAATAATAATAATAATAATAATCATAATAATAATAGTAATAATAATGAAAATAACAATAATAATAATAATAATAATAATAATAATAATAATAATAATAATGATAATAATAATAACAACAACAACAATAATAATAATAATAGCAATGATAATAATAGTAATAATAACGATAATAATAATAAAAAAGGATAATATTAACAATAATAACAACAACAACAATAATAATAATAATAGCAATGATAATAATAATAATAATAATAATAATAATAATAATAATAATAATAATAACAATAATAATAACAGTAGTACTAAAAACAATAACAATAATCATAACAATAATAATGATACTGATACTGATAACAACAACAACAATAATAACAATAATAATAATTATAGTAATAATAATAATAATAATAATAATAATAATAATAACAATTATAATCATTACTATTATTATCATTATTATGATAGTACTGAAATAATAATAACAATAAAAATCATCATAATAATAATAACAGTATTGATAATATTAATCACAATATTAATAACAGCCATGACATAACTTTAATAATAATATTACAACAACAACTTGAATAACACCAACAGTAACAATAAGACCCAACAACAACAACAACAACAATAGTAACAACAGAAAAATATATCCAACTCTCCACTACGAAGAAAAGCTTTTAAGCTCAAACTTCCATCACAAATATAATGAAGGAAATGCAGTAACAAGGAGAAGAATTGACCTACGTGAAAAAAATAACTTATATATCGCTATAGAAATATACAAAACAAACACACAAAAATGTATGATACCTTTTCTCATTCAGGAAGATTTGTTTATACAGCTGCTGTGTTCCCAATAAGCATAATGTACAGACCGCACAATGTACTCAAGGTCAGGCACGTGTAAGCAATTTTAATTTAGTGTAATTGTTATCCATGGTAAAAACTATATTTAACTATGTTAGCATGATATCATAATAATAATGATTATAGTAATGATAATAATAATAATGATAATAATGATAATGGTAATAGTAGTAGAAGCAGTAGTAGAAGAACCAGCAGCAGTAGTTGTTGTAGTAGTAGAAGTAGTAATAATAATAATGATAATAATAATAATAAAATAATGATAATAATAACAAAAATAAAAATAATAATAACAATAATAATAATAATAATAATAATAATAATAATAATAATAATAAAAATAATGATAATAATGATAATAATTATCATAACAATAATAATAAATAAATTGATACTAATAAAGATAATAGTAATAATCATGATGATATGATGATAATAACTATAATAACAATGCAGAAATAATAATAACAATATTAATACTAATAGCAATAATAATCGCAATAATAATAACAACAACAATAATAATAAAGATAATATTGATAATTGCGATGAAAATAATGACAACAACAACAACAATGATAATAATAATAACAACATTAATAATAATAATAATAACAACAATGATAACAATTACAAAAAAAATAAGAAGATTCATAGTGATAATGATAATAATAACAACAACAATAATAATAATAATAATAATAATAATAATAATAATAATGATAAAAATAATAATAATAATAATAACGATAATGATAATAATGATAATAATAATAATAATAATAATAATAATAATAATAATAATATTAATAATAATAATAATAATAATAATAATATCAATGATAATAATGGGTAATAATGTTAATAAAAACATAAAAAAAATAACTGTAATGATAACAACAACACTACATTCGACAGCAACAGTAATACCAATGATATCATACATTACTACTGCCATTACGATGAATTGGGTAGTCACTCAATGTATATATTCCC
>NC_061852.1:27486505-27489005 GCF_019202785.1 Penaeus chinensis | reverse complement strand
ATAATAATAATAATAATAATAATAATAATAATAATAATAATAATAATAATAATGATAATAATAATAATAACAATGTTAATAATAACAATCATCACTAAAACAAGAATAGTCATAATAATGGTATAATGATGATAACAATTTATGATAATAATGAAAATAAAATTATTAATAATGATAATAATAACAATAATGATATTGTTATTATTATTATTATTAGTAGTAGTAGTATTATCATTATTGTTATTATTAATATTAATATTATCATTAGTGCCATCATCATCATTTTCATTACTATTATTATCATTATTATCACTATCATTATCATTATCATTATGTATAGTAATGATAACAATTTATAGTAATAATAACATAATTAATAATGATGATAATGACAATAATAATAATGATAATAATAATAATGTTATTATTATTATTATTATTATTATTATTATTATTACTATTATTATAATTATTATTATTATCATTATTATCATTGTTATTTTTATTACCATCATTATTATTTTCATTGTATCACTGTTGTTATAATTATCATTGTCATCAATATTATCATCATAATAATAACAATAATGATAAAAATGGTTAAAAAATAATAAATGAGAAGAATGATATTAATATTAATGATGGTAATAATGATAAAAAAATAACAATAACAATAATAATGATGATAATAATAATAATAATATAATAATAATAATAATAATAATAATAATGTTAAGAATATGAACAATAATATTGATAATATTGATAATGTCAATACTACTACCACTACCAATAATAGCAATAACAGTAATAACAAAAAACAAATAAACAAAAAAAATAACAGGAGAAAATGAAAACGAGTTATTATGAATAAGAAATAATATTTGTTATTTTATGTGTTAATGATAAAATAAATTATTACACTATTATGGTACACGCCTAGCGCTAAAATAATTTTCTTATTTTCAGAAACGAAACAAAAAGAATCAGTCTATATGACTGTTGAAAAAAGAGTATTTAAATATTATATTGTGAACTGATCAAATAAGAAATCAGTAGAATAATAACGTTTTATATATTCTGAACATTTTTTTTTCTTTTCTGGTGAGAATAAAGAAGAGGTTATTGCATTTAAATGAAATTATTCGTATACATACATACCTCAAACATTTAATATATCACGCACACTCACACGTAACTGCACTCTCTCTCTCTCTCTCTCTCTCTCTCTCTCTCTCTCTCTCTCTCTCTCACACACACACACACACACAAACACACACACACACACACACACACACACACACACACGGCAATTTAAAGAAACATAGACAAACAAGCGTATATCGAGTTACAAACATACATATACACAAAAGCACGCCGTACGCACAGCAAATGCACGTAGTTTTTCAATCAGATTAAAACGAGACTTTGATCTACGAAAGGGAGTGATGACTGAAGTTAACGCGATTCAAAGACCTTTTCGCAATTTATACTTGACTCTGGATTTTTGCGCATGACAACATTTCTGTAAATAAATAATTGTTGGCAAAATGATGTTACGAAACAAAGCACTACATATTTTCTAATTTCTGTATGATATACATGAGGTATGTGTGCGTGGCTGATTTAGACTGTTTATATATATATATTTTTTCTTATATTGATATTGATAATTATAAATATATCTGTTTTCTTATATCAAATATTCACTTATCCTTGTCTCTCAAGGCCCGATGAATACAATCCTTGATCTAAAAACCGCAAAATTCACAGATGAAATTTCGATTCTCTTTCATAGGCCTCAGCATGATACTAATCCGCCTGGTGAATGAACCGATACACGCTTATCGCCTCGGAGTTATGAGGCCGCGACCAATGGCCGAGGAAGAACAAAGGCTTTTACGCTCCCTCCGGCCTGCGGTAGCGGCCCACGACGACGACGAGGCGCAAAATTGAGACATTCGGCTAGGGAAATTCCTCTCTCTCCTCTACTGTGTCCCGATTGTTTGTCGGGATTCGGTGTAAATGTCCCAAAACCTGTAATCCGGTGTTCCTTATTGTGGGAAATAAAGGAATTCGTATGACAAACATCGCTCGACCCCGTTAAATTGGAGTCGTACCCTCGTAAAGAGGATTCAGTTTCTCTTTTACTCCTGATAATGTTTTATACTTGAAGCAGTGATCAAAACATAGCGTAATAACCCCAAAACTTAGTGGCAAGGCCCTCCTTCTGCAACGTGAGCAGTGGATAAGACAGGGCCACTCACTCACGGCGCAGGAGAATGGTTTCCCAGTGACGACTGAACGAGGAGGGCGGCCGATTGTCATTTGTTTGGGGTGTGGTGCTTTCATGTCAGATTACGCCCTTGGACGTGCGAGAACGGGACTCGTAACTGCCTGTTAAACGTCCTGCGTTTATGAAAATGGTCTAGATGTCTTTTTTCATCAAAGGGACTACGCTCTGGGAAAACTGTTATTTACATACGCTTGGGGAATACTT
>NC_061852.1:27464005-27466505 GCF_019202785.1 Penaeus chinensis | reverse complement strand
ATGAAGAACTGCAATCTCATTCTTAGGTCACTAGTCCAAGCACCCGCGCAGGTCCATCTTACGGCTGTTTGGTTTGGTCACTCGATTCGAAAGTGCTACAAATGCTTCTAATAAATATATATTGCTTTCCTAACAAATTACCTTATCCTCATAATACGAAGCAGAATCTGACTTACCTTATATAACAAAGTTTACATAGATAAAAGATAACATGATTTCTGTTGTAGCATTACTGTAACACGGATCAGCTACATTACGAGATAGTTTTTTGTGTACTGACCTGGATTTTACACCTCGTATAATCAGTGAACAGAAAACTATAATTTTGCTGATATATACTTGCATTGCCAGACGTAGGACTTTCTTATTTCATACATTTATTGCATTATGTATGAGTGGATAATGCGTGGTATTTGCACTTTATTACATGATCACAATAAGCTGCAAGCTATATGCTGTTTGATATTCTGCAAACCAAGAGCAGTGTTAATCTTCGTCTTCCTTCTCCTCTTCTTTTTGTTTCTCTTCTTTTTCTCATTTTTCTCCTTTCCTTCTTTTTCCTTTCAAAAGATTGTTGTTATTTTCATCTTTTTCTTTTTTATGTCATCTTCTTCCTTTTCTTCTTTTGCTCCTTCTTCTTCTTTGCTCTCTTCTTCTTCTTTTTCTTTTTCTTTTTCTTTTTCTTTTTCTTCTTCTTCTTCTTCTTCTTCTTCTTCTTCTTCTTCTTCTTCTTCTTCTTCTTCTTCTTCTTCTTCTTCTTCTTCTTCTTCTTCTCCTTCTTCTTCTTCTTCTTCTCTTCATCATCATCATCATCATCATCATCATCATCATCATCATCATCATCATCAACATCATCATCATCATCATCAATCATCATCATCTTCTTCTTCTTTTCCTTCTCCTTCTTCTTTTTTATCCACCCCTACTTTTTCTTTTCCATCTTTTCTTCCTATTCCCTCTTTGTTTTTAACTTATTCCTGCCTCCTGTCTTCCACACGGAATAACGGCTCACCCGAGATTTTTATTTTTTTTATTTTTTTTTTTTTTACGAAAGACCGTGACAGCTGTAAAATGGAAAGTCATTCTTCAAAATCTCGTTTAACTGGTTCTCTGGTAAGTCATTTAAAAAAAAAGAGGAAAAAAGGAAGATAAAAATGAAAGAAAAGAAAGAAAGAGAGAAAGAAAGAAAGAAAAAACTCCTCTACTTGACAGACTTTCTCTAATCATTCAGATCATTTTTCTATCGAGGTAAAAGCATGAGGAAATAAATTTGGCTTCGTAGTTCCTCAGACGCGGTACTGCTCCTTGACATAGAATTGCACATCCATATATATACATATAAATAAATATATATATATATATTTTATTAATCAATTAATTAATTAATTAATTAATATATATACGTATATATGTATATATTTATATATATAAATAAATAAATATATATATATATATATATATATATATATATATCTGTGTATGTGTGTGTTTTTGTACACACGTACGTGAGTGTGTTTGTGTGTGTATGTGTATATATATGTGTGTATATATATATGTATGTATGTATACATATGTGTGTATATATACATATATATGTATACATATATGTATACATACATGTATATGTGCATATATATACACCTATACACATATTTATGTATATATCTATATATATCTGTTTATCTATCTATCTATCTATCTATCTATCTATTTATGTATACATACCAAATACATTCAAACCCGCAAGTGTCATCAGAGTATACTCAAAGTATACTTGTTTATCTTCCTTTCATTAAACACAAATGAGTAAGGGAAAAAAAAAAAAAAAAAAAAAAAAAAAAACAGATACAGAGTCAAGACACACATAAACCAAGGGTCACGATGGTCGAAAATCCCACTAAACTCTGAAATACCGTAGGCCTAATCTCGCTCTCGCCTCATCCTTCTTAACGAGGGATCTGCTCATCGAGGGCTGATGGTGGGCGGCAGGGGAGGGGGGGAGGGGGGGGTAATGGGCGGTAATGGGGTATGGGGAAGGAGGGGGTGGGGGGTTAGGGGGCCAGAGAGAGGAGTAGGATGGATGGATGGATGGATGGTGGATGGATGGATGGATGCTGGATGGATGCTGGATGGATGGATAGATGGATGCTGGATGGATGGATGCTGGATGGATGCTGAATGGATGCTGGATGGATGGATGGATGATGGATGGATGATGGATGGATGCTGGATGGACGCTGGATGGATGGATGGATGGATGCTGGATGGATGCTGGATGGATGGATGGATGATGGATGGATGATGGATGGATGGATGGATGGATGACGGATTGATGCTGGATGGATGATGGATGGATGATGGATGGATGGATGGATGGATGCTGGATGGATGCTGGATGGATGGATGGATGGACGCTGGATGGATGGATGGATGGATGCTGGATGGATGCTGGATGGACGCTGGATGGATGGATGGATGGATGATGGATGGATGATGGATG
>NC_061852.1:27444005-27451505 GCF_019202785.1 Penaeus chinensis | reverse complement strand
ATGAAGAGAGAGAGAGGAATGTAGAGAAAGAGTAGTGAAGAGAAAGAAGAGAGATGTCCATGAGTTGGGAAAAAGGAGAGGAGAGGATGGAGGCTTGATCGAGAGAGAGAGAGGAAGAAAGAAGAGAGGAGAGAGATGTTGTAAGATCTTCTTGACGTGGACGAGGGAGGACGGAGAGTTGTTTGGAGGAGGGAGTTCGGATTTGAGGATGTTTTTGGGAGAATTGGATGGAGGAGAGAGAGAGAGAGTCAGAAGAGAGAGGAGGAGGATAGACGGAGACAGAGGACAAAGAGAGAGAGTATAGATGAGATGTGGGTGAGCAGAGAGGGGGGGGAAGGGGGAGTAGAGTGAGAGGGACAGAGAAAGAATCAGAGAAAAAGAGAAAAAGATAAGGAAAGAGAGAGAGAGAGAGCAGAGATAGCCCGAATAGAGATAGAGAGAGAGAGGAGCAAATTGCTGTCTTGAGATATTTCATATATATGTGTGCATGTGAGTCTTTGATTACCTGACTGTATATTTCTGGGCATATCTTTTTGTGTACACGTGTCTGTATTCGTAAATCAGTACGTACGTATTTTTACAAGGATACTAAATCGAATATCAAATGCTAATTTTTTTTTAACGAATAATATACCAGAGCACGGCTACCTGTTACACACATACGCCTTTAATTCGTAACACAAATGACCCGATAACCAAGGAGATTATCGCCATCACACACACACACACACAAAAAAAAAAAAAAAAATTATTTTTTTATTAATAAATTTTTTGAAATAATAAATATTTAAATTCATCCATCCACGTGATGATTGATTTGACTTTTTTTTTTTCTTTCTTTTTTTTTTTTTTAACACTCGTTTTTTCGTCTATCAGCACTTCATCAAGAGATACCTTAATCCGATCAATAAGCCGCCGATTATGGTTCAGTGTGTTCAACTTGACCTTTGTGAACGCGTCTTGGGTTTAATAAACATGTTACCGGTCTTCACTTAATCGTGAGGAATTCGGTTTAGCAAACCCATTAAGGAGAGGGAGAGAGAGAGAGAGACGGATAGAGGTGATACTCGAGTGAGAGGAGAGAGGAGGGGGGGGGGGGGGGGGGGGGGGGGGGGGGGGGGGTGGGGGGGGGTGGGGGGAGTGGGGGGGGGGGGGGGGGGGGGGGGGGGGGGGGGGGGGGGGGGGGGGGGGGGGGGGGGGGGGGGGGGGGGGGGGGGGGGGGGGGGAGAGGAGGAGACGAGGAGAGAGATTGGATAGACTGTTGACTTTCGGCGAGGTTTGGAGGAGTAGCTGGAGAGAGAGAATGAGATCTTCCACGGAGAGTCGCCGTGAGAGAGTGCGAGAGAGGAGGAGAGACGTTTAGTGTGGACGATTTGACTGAGATTTAGACGACCTGAGAGTGAATTGTATTTCTTTGACTACGATTGTGACGATGGGTCATGGAGGTGACGAGAGGAGATTGTTGAGCGTGTGACTGAGTGATGGTGAGTGATTCAGTGATGTGTGAGTGAGTAGTGAAGTGAAGAGAGAGAGTGAGAGGACGAGAGACGAGAAGCCGAGAGACTGGAGATGATGAGAGTGAGACGATGAGAGAGAGACATGAGAGTGTTGAGATGAGACATGGAACTTTGAGAGTCGAGAGTGAGTAAAAAAAGTTATTTGAAGGATGAAAGAGATGAGAACGGGCCCAAAGAAAAGAGAAAGAAAGAAAGAAAGAGGGAGACGAATAACAAAAATTCTCCGGCGATTATCGCAATCAATTAAATCAGACGTCATCGTCAACCGAGTCGCTCGCTCTACGGCCTGCTATTCACTGATCGGTTAAATTACAGTGTTGGCGTCGCCGGGGCCCCAGTTCCCAGTGTTAATGCCAAACCATTGCGTGTTCTACGGCGTCTTAAGTGGATAATAGCAGGGTTCTCGCCCCCCACCCACCCTCCCTACCTCCCCCTCACCCCCGCCCTCCCCTCTGCCCTCCCCTGCCCCGCCTAACACCTTGCCTATGTTCGTATCCCTCGCTCTTTCCCTCCCTCGTCCCCCGACTCTCCCTCCCTCCCCTCGTCCTTCCGCAAAATGGCGCTTTTTATTTACGTAGTTTTTCATTGTTATTTTCTTTTACGACGACGTCTTTCACAAAACGATATTGATAAATTCCGTGATATGGAGCTACAAGTGCGTACAGTCGTCGGGTTACTCCTGGCATCTCGCGCAGGATGAGGGGGTGAGCATAAGATCGCAAGTGCTATGATACCGGAGTAGGAGATTCTGCCTTAAGGGTTGGGCTCGAGGGTGGTCAAGCCAGGTCGGACATACATCTCCACAACATAACGTTATGATTCAATAGCCTGTGGTTTTCGTGGGGGTTTCGGCGATCGTCCGGAAAGCCATTTGTCGGGATAGCGGTCTATTTTAATTGCTGGATTTACTCTGTCTAGGATTAGAGTGGTAAAGAGCAATGTCATTGATTCTTCCACAGAGCTGGATAAAAGGGGACTTGCTGCAAGGACACAAGCGCATCTGATAATGACTTACCATTATGGGAAACTCCGAATATGTTACCTAACCGTCTCATCCCTCCTGATTACACATTGGGACCCGGAGATAAACATCTTATCTCCGGCAAGCCAAATTTAAGGCGACGGAGCAGCTGAGTTTCCGCAGACACCGACAATTATCGTATTTGGCGGTCTCCAGCGGCCCCCAATCACCGAGCTTTGATTTTCTGCTTCGATCGTACGACTTACTCATTGTTATCGTACGAGGGACTATATCGTGCCGTGTAAGTTATCAGGGAAGTTGCTGGTCTCTCCGTGTCTTGGCTTCAGGAAATGGGAAGAAAAATAAAAAAGAGAAACACCACTTTCGACCGTCTTAGGCCGAGCTAAGTAGTGGCGGAGTAGGATTAAGGACTTGAGCAAAAAGTTTCTAAGCCGTTTTTACAACATTGAAATTCCATGAGTCCATAAAAGATGAAAAGAGAAAAGCTCATTTATGCTCTTGGTTTAGCGTAATAGGCTTAGTTTATTAGAATCCGGTATATAACTGAGATCGAAGAGTGTAAGGTAAGTCTTTGGCGGGCAAGATGTGGTGGAGGAAAGGGCGCTCTCTCCTACACGCCGTCTTGGTCGCCCAGGATACTTCACTTACACCCCGGGATTTACTTCGACAGATCATTTTCCAACGTGACCGAAAGTGCTCAAAGGGTGGTTTCCGACGTCGAGTTCGGGATAAGAGGAAAGAAAGAGAGATCCTGTGCAGCTCCGTAAAGGAGCCGACGTGCTAGAATTGTGTCCTTGCTAAATGGTGGAAGACAACAAGGTGATCGAAGTCTCTGACACGTGTGGCGAGAAAACGGTATTCAGAATACGTGACATTGTGCACTGAAAAACCTTGATTAAAATGAAGATAAAGATAAAAACAAAATAACACCAAGTGATATGTTAGTTCACAAGTGCATAGAAAGAGAGAGAAAAAAGAGAGAAATATGTGTACGAATACTACAAATAGTGAAAAGTTAAATTCTTTTGTGACCCAGTTAATTCAGTGTATGACAGGCTTAAGGGATATTGGCTTACTTGCCTGACAGTCATACCAGAAAAAAAATACCCATTAATATTTTTCCTAAAGGTAAGAAACGGAATGAAGAAGAAAACGATCAGAAGTATTGTTCTGACCAAATGAAAAACATCTCGATATATTTGATGGAAACCGTTATTCAAAAATAGAGTGGCTTCGGAATCAAACTCTTTTATTGCCCTAATATTTTCAACCCAAATGGAGAAATAAATTTGGTATTTAATCTTTAGGGATTGAATGAATATCACAACAATAGGTGGGTTCACTCTTGGACCTAAATGCTATTTCAAATTATTTTTATAGAAACTGTGGGGAAAGCGACAGTATATATGTATTGTCTATGCATAGAATATATATACATATAGACATATACATATAACTATAATGCCATCTGTCTGTCGTCATATGTATGTCTATATATTCATCTAATCAAACTCGTATGCATGTGTGTGTTTCTATCTATCTATCTATCATCTATATATGATATATAATAGACATTATATTATCATGTATATTCATACAGTAATACTATATATACATATACACTTATATAGGTTTGTGTGTTTTCTGTGGTTTACATGATATTATTAATATATGTAATCTGTGTGTGTGTATATCATATATTATATGTATATATATTGTTATACACCTATGTAAACTCATATATTTATATTCATATTATATATATTATATATATAATATATATATATATTATATCCACACACACACACACACACCACACACCACAACACACACACACACATATAACATGCATACATATATAAATTCATACCTACATCCTCGTATATGTATATATATATACAACATAGTATATTACATGCAGATTATGTGTATATATACTTATATTTTTGTTGTTTTTAAAGGCCATGCAATTCCATGCAGGACTTAGGCCTCTCTCAATCACTATTGAGAGGTTATATTGGCTAGTGGTGTCATATATACATACATATATATACATATATATATTTCTATATGTATATTGTATTAGTAACAGAACTTTGATATATATATATATAAATATATTTATATATTTACTTTATATGTTATGTGTGTGTCGGTGTGTGTGATGTTGTGCGTGAGTGTGTGTGTGTGTGTGTGGTGTGTTCATACAATACATACATATATATCTATATATATTTTAGTTATATTTTATTATATATGTTGTGTGTGTACACGTTACTGTTCGCGTATGGTCCAGTGGATGGAGCACTAGGACTCCGACTCTCGTTGGTCTTCGAGTTCCAATTCCCTGCACGGGGAGTTGCTAGGAAAAAGGCCTGCTGCGCTCCGATGTTGGCTCGAGCTATCTCACGGCGAGGAAAACGACATAATTACCAAGTCAAACGAGAGTCACGGGGGAAGCCCCCCCCTCCCCCCGGGGCCCCGTGATTAGGAAAGGGCCATCCATGTCAGGTGAAGGGGTCATTTTGTTGTACTGCAATCGACCTCTCAATGCTAAATTGAGAAGCCTTAGTTCCTGCAGTGGAATTAAGTAGCTGTGTTACAAACAAACAATATTTAGGTGTGTATTATATTATATGTATACACACACATGTAATATATTATATATTTATATTATAGATATTATATATATAAATTACCTATTTACTTAAATACTGATATTATATACATATATATATATTATATATATTACACACACATTTATACACACATCTTCACACCATACACACACACACCATAACACACACACGGGAACAATAATTTTTTGTGTGGTGTATGTGTTGGGGACTGTGTGTGTGTGTGTTGTATTTATATTTATATAGTTTGATAGTTATTATAGTTTTAATATATATACAAATACGCGAAGGCGTATTTCTGGAATTGTGTCAGCAGATGCCCTTTAAGTGGGGGATATTCATGCGATATAGGGCCTCACTTACTCATCACAACACTCATATCGGTCTCTCACACTCACACTCAGAATTTATATAGTATTAATTAATAATATTGTGTTTTTAGATTTAGTGTGTGTGATTTTTGTGTGTGTTAGGAGATAGGATGGGGTGGGTGTGGGGGAGTGTGGTGGGGGGGGGGTTGTGGGGCCTGCTCGGGGGGTGGGGGCGCTGGTTTGTGGGGTGAGTGTTTGAGTGTTAGAGAGTGGTATGAGATAATGGTGTTTTGGTTCCGTGGGTATTGTGTTTTGGTATGGAGGTGGGTTCTTAGTTGTGAGTGATTTGGGTGATCTTGTGACGTGATGAGTTGTGAGTGTGGGTGGGTTGGTAGGGGGTGAGTGGGTGTGTGTGATGAGTGAAAGTGAAAGTGAGAGTGTTAGTGAGAGAGAGTGATAGTGTGGTGTTGATAGTGTTGTGTGAGAGTAGTGTTGAGGTAGAGGAGTGAGAGTGTGAGGTGGTAAGAGAGTGGCTGATTCATCGCACGATACTCTCGTCGGCCTTTGGGGGTATGCATTGGTGGGGCGTAGGTGTGGTCTGTAGGATCCGTCTAGGGGTAGTTTCGCATTTGGGGTGGTATTTTGGGCAGGGGGGGGGGTGACTTATTTGAAGGCGGGGATGTGCTTCCTTGCATTGCTGCTTGCGGTGAGTCGACGCGGGAGAGGGGGTAGCATCGACATCTGTGGCGAAGCGCGCGCGCGCGCGAGGAGGAGACGGCGGAGTGCTGAGGCGCGAGACGAAGTGAGAGAGAAGAGAAGAGAGAGAGCGAGAGGAACTAGGGAGAGAGCAAGGGAGCGCGACCGGGAGCGCGCCAGCCCGAGCGACGAGAGGAGAGAGAGCGCGCGCGCGCGCGAGCAGCTGCGAGCGCAGAGCGCGAGCGCGAGAGAGAGAGAGCGGAGGAGAGCCGACGAGAGAGAGAGAGAGCGAGAGAGCGCGCGACGCGAGAGCGCGCTCGACGCGCGAGCGCGCGCTCACCAGCAGAGTCGCGCGGGCGAGACTGCGGATGTGGAGGGGGGGGCGGGAACGGAGGGAGGAGTAAGGGGGCGAACGGTAGGTACGGTTGGGGCAAGGGGGAGGGAGAGAGTGGGATTGGGTGGGTGGGGGGGCGCGACACGCGGGCGGTTGAGGGCGCGCGCGACGGGCGAGGGTCGAGAGGAAGGGCTTTGGACATAGGGATAGCGAGGAGGGGGTGCAGGGAGCGAGAGAGAGAGAGAGAGAGAGAGCGAAGAGAGAGAGAGATAGAGAGAGCGGGCGACGGAGAGAGACCAGGGAGGCGGGGCACGAGCCAGCCCTGGGAGCGCGGCGCGAGAGAGCGCGAGCGACGCGAGAGCGAGAGAGCGGAGCCGAGAGAGAGGCGCGGAGAGAGAGAGGGCAGTGAAAGACACAACTAGAAGCGAAGAGAGCCGAGCGAGAGAGCGAGCGAGAGCGCGCGACGCGCGCGCGCGCGACGCAGAGCGCGGAGAGAGCGCGCGCTCCCAAGCCGCGGTCAGGGTGCTAGAAGAGAGCGCGCCGCGCGCGCGAGCTGCGGAGCGCGATGCGCGCGCGCGCGCGAGCTCAACTAGCAGACGCGACGGGCGCTAGACAGAGCAGCGCGCGAGGCGACGAGTCGAGATAGCGAGCGCGACGCGCTCGCGTGCGCGCGCGCGGGAGGGGACAGAGCAGAGCACAAACCAGCGAGCGCGCGAGAGTGCGTAGCGTGAGTGAGTTGAGTGCGGAGCGGGATGAGCGCCGGCGCGGCCCCCAGGGCTGCCCGCGCCCTGCGAGGCAATGGGGCTGATTTGGTGCGGGTCCGTCCGCTGCGACAGGACGGGCGCGGGCGGGTTCGAGCGACGGGTCCTAGCAGTGCGCGCGGCCGGGCCTCCACGGTGACGCGATGGCCGGGTGCGCTGGCCTGGCTTCTGCGGGCCGGGCGGGTGCGCGAGCAACATGCGGCGTGGCGTGCGGGTTGAGGGCGGGGGAAGCGCGCGCGAGCGAGAGACGCGACGCGAGCGTG